>NC_057805.1:97845848-97992619 GCF_018294505.1 Triticum aestivum
GGTGGGGGGGGGTTGACTTCAGATAAAGAGTGAGGTGTCTATATTTGAGGGACTTTAGCGTAATTGAGATATTGTGCACTCATGGTTGATCAATTTGTTTCACAGTTTGTACTATGAGATAACAATACTTTTGAACATGCGTGATATACCTTGATGTACCAGAATTACAAACCTAAGATTGGAATTTTGGAATTCGACTCCATCATTAGCTTTTGTAATTCATTTAAACGGAGGTACATTTTTTAAGCCGGGATTTCGTGATTTCAAATTCATATATCAAACCTAGAGATATACACATACGGGCATGTTCAAACTTTATAATCATCCACTTTATTCATACACGTACACATTTTTGCTTTTGTCATCATATTTAGGATAAACACATTTGGAATTTCATTTGAATTGGACCGTATGATGGTATTTGCTTGTAGTAGCTCAATGATCCATATTTGAATTGAATGGACAATCTAAGTTTCGAGTTGGAGACATTGATTTTCAAAACTTGCACTTTTTTTTTGCGTGCGAAACAAACAAATTGTCGGCCATGATATCATAGTCGGCCGTACGAGAGCAGAATACTTATAATTTTAGGCGCCAAAAGCTTTCAAACTTCCCGCTCACATCGAAATATCACGCGCCCGAAAGTTTAGCCCTGCGATATTCCTGTTTTACCCCTGCCACATGAACGGAAAAGGGCTGCTTTGGTAACTCCGTTGTTTTCCCCTCTTTGCCCCCAACATTCTTCCCCAGAGCCCCTCCCCTTCCCCTCCCCGACCCCCCAACCACGGCAAGCCGCCGAATCTAGTCCTCCGCCGCAGCGGTGGACCTCACACCCCGCCGGATCTACCTTCCGCACCTTGGAACCCCCAACTGCCAACTCACCACTTCACCGGAGCCGCTTCAGCGACTGGCTTGTCCACCCCTCCAGATCTCCTTGACCGCCATCATGGTCCACCGCACCGGATCTGCTTAACCGGCGCCCTCGTCCACCACAGCATAGGCCCTTCACTGACTCCCTTGTCCGCCCCTTCGCTGGCCCTTCATACAAGCCCTCGTCCGCCGCAACAGATCGGCCTCACCGAAAGCACCGTACAACGCGCCCGCCGAAGCCTTTGTCCACTGCACCGGACCCGCTCCACGGACGCCATATTCAACTCCACCGGCCCTGCTTTACCGACGCCGCAGCCTCATAAGGTTATTTCGATTTGTACTCCTTCGGTTTTTCTCTTTATCGTGCAACTGTTCACTTACGACAGATGAGCTTTCTTGTATGTTGACAAGCGCCGCAACCGTAGCACCGGAGTCGCTTCAGCGACGGCGACAGCCGGCCCAAACTCAACCGCAACACGAGCACCATCGACGATCCTTAGCTATCAAGTATGACAACGATACCCATACGCCGCCGAGAATCAGGTACTATTATCCAACGGCCGGCGCCTACGTTCACTTTCCTAGCATAAGCACCGCACCTTTGAATTTCTTCAGGGCATCATTCAGTTTTTCATGAGACGCGTTATTCTACTTGCATCTGTAGGGCCATACTTCTGGCAGTGAACATGTTACATGTGCTAAATTACATACCAGTGCACATATAGTTAATATGCTTTAGTTTTGTTCTGATGCCACCTGTTGGTTCCATCAGACTGCTTAATGTTCTCTATGCTTAATTACACATCAGCAAACTAGCATGTGGTTCTGCTGCTTTTGTTCGTTTTACCCTACATTTTCTGATGCTAGCTATTACATCACTGCTCCGAGCCTCTGTTCATTACTTGTTTGTGTGTTCTTGATCTTCCCAAGTTGCATGACTAATTTGATGCTTCTATTAATTATGGAGCTGCCATCCCCATCAAGCAAAATATTTGTTCTTTTGGGGCTGGCACCTCGAACAAGCATAAAAATAGAGGGAAGCAGATATATTGTCGTGTATGCACACACCCTTCTTTCATTAGTTTAGATGAACCATTGATGATCAATTCGGACCAGTGCATGCGATTAAAATTAATTTTACCTAAATAGATGGTGCAGAATAAACTACAACAACTAGATTTGCAACCACGGGATGCTGACGATATCTTCAAAAAACATTGCAATAGCAGCTAGGCTTCACATCAACATATGGTAAGCCAGTGTGTTTTAGTACATGTGAAATGTAATGCGAGTGGGCTGCTTTCTTGGCTTGTGCCCTCAACGTGTAATCCTACCGAATTACAAATAGTTCAGTTGTCTGCTTTGCTGTATTGCTTGATTCGAATGCTTATTTGTTGTTACACTATACCTGAGTTGGCCAATATGTCAGCAGTGCCTACTGTACTATCGTAAAGAAATGCATGCCTATTTCATTTGAGTCCTTAACTTTTCCTCTCAACTTCATCACAAGACTGTCTTCATAGTTTATATGAGGCCACACTGTTAAGTGCTTTCTCAAATTATTTCAACTACTTAGATGCCTTGGCAACTTAAATATAGCGGTTGTACACTCCCTTTCAACTAGGGATGTCAACTGGGTCCCGTTTAATCCCGATTAAAGTCCACTAGTGGTATGATAGTTCAAAAGAGTTTTTGTTTTTTGAGGAAAATGAACTAGGGAGGTAGCAAACACTAACTAGATGGGACTGGCGGATGTCGTTCATTTGCCACTTACATCCCTAGTTTCATCTTACCATTTTAATTTCTTTTCGGCTAATGCTGCTTCGAACCATTTAAATATAGTTTGCCATGCTCGGCAATAATTCGTCCGTCGTTTACCATGTAAGCTTACTGCCTGGATCATATGATAACTATCTCTTACTGATGTCCAGCAGAAACCTTTTAGGATGCCGTTCACACTAGGACACAATGTACAACCCCAGAATCTATTTGTTGAAGCAGTGCGCCATCCATGTTACCAGATGGTAGCAGTTCAGAGGCAACACCGCCAGAGAGCAGTCTGAGCACAGATATTATAGTGCTTGAGGCTCTACTAGAGGCAGAAAGAGATGGTGTGGCTGCCATGAATGAGGTAATCTTTATCTTGAGGCTGGAAATTACGGAATTAGCGGCACGCATTATGCAAGCAACCCAAGAATTGGAGGAAGTAAGAATGTTGCATTTGAAGACGGAGGAGGTCCTGCTGTTTCTGCTATCTGAAGCCCAAGGTAATCCCGGTTCTTCTTTAGATACCAGTTGAAATTGTCATTAGATTATTGTACTTGCATGTTGTGTCATGTCTCTGAATGGATTATGTTGCAAGACCCCTTATGTTGTCCATGTGTTGTAATGATCCGAATTTTTTAGGCGAGGTAATCCTCAATACTTGTATGATTGACATAAGGTGAACTGTTTTTCGTGTGAGCATATTGTATTGGATGAAATAACTGTTTGACTCAGAGTGTATCCAACCTACTGAATTCGAAGATCAAGGTATTTCTAAATCATAATCATATATAAAGGTGGAATAAATCTTTGTTGTGGTTTTGAAGAAATAAATAAAAAACATATAATTATCTGTGGATATTTGTAATCGAATACAAATTGGATTTGAATTTAGTTTGCCAGGTCCCAGGGTAAACATGCATGCTAATTCTCCCAAGTTTTGAACGAAGCGGCTAAACACCCACTATAATTTGTCGGCTGCCCGAAGCAAGTGTTTGCGAGATGGAAATTACTGTCTACCCCTGACACTTGACATCCTTATCGACCGGATTTACACTGCTGTCGATAGGGGTAGACTAGTAACTTCAATCAGACGTGACACGACGGCCTCTGAGCCCATTCAGACACGGTGGGCGCCAAACGTGGGCGGCAAAACACATTTGATTCAAGCTCGTCCGAAAGACATGTGTCTCTTCCTCCATTTCCCCATTCATACACGGTGGGCGGCAAAACAAACTCTCCTCGTCCGAAATCGATGTAGGCTAATATTTTAAATAGGGGCAGATGTGTAACTTCCATCAGACGTGACACAACCGCCCTACCTGTCAGCCCCGTTCATACACCGTGGGCGCCAACCGTGGGCGGCAAAACACCCTCTCCTCGCCCGAAATAGTTACCGGCAAATATTTGGGAGATGCGAGATTACCGTCCCATCCCCAACCAACGCGATGTCCGAAATTTTAAACGGGGGATAAGTTCGTAACTTCACCCCATTTCAGAGAAGCGCGTCCCAAAGTTTGAGATCCCCCTCCCCTCCATTTCCCCATTCATACACCGTCGGCGGCATGACAACCTCCGCACTGCGGCCAGCCTCCTCCGTCCGCCACCCCATCCTCCACCTTGCCGGAGCCGCTACCCCTACCCCGTCGTCCACTGCAAGAGATGGACGTCTCTCATCCACGACGCTGGACCAGGATCCTTTCATCGCCTCCTCTCGCTTCATCGGCGCTGTCGTCCACCTTGCCGTTGCCGCTCCTACGACCGCCTCGTCCACGGCAACATGATATATCCCCCGACCCGGCCGTCTGCCGTCTAAAGTCTTCTTCCCCGCCGCCGACAGCCATCGCACCCGCAGCACCCTCAACATATCAGCATAGGCCTACACGGCGTCGCAAGAGAGGTGGTACTCTTTCATATGTGCTTAAGTTATTGATCTCACCCGGAAAATAGATCGTAATTTGTTTACTGTACTTTTCTTGTCCGTACCAAATCGTAGTGGCTAGTTGAAAGCAAACATTGGTTGCGAAGTAGCTTTGTCCGGTTTGCACCTTCAGATCCGCCATGGCACGGGCACTATACTCGTAAAGCTTATGGTTTCCCCCCTTTATATTCACTACCATCATCGTAGGTGCTTCGTGTCGTGCTAGCACTGCTCCTCAAGACCTCAACCCAAAGCTTACGTGTTGAAATACGAATCTGATATGATGCTCATATCACTAAAATAGAGAACGTTTAATTGGTCACCTAATGTTCCTATATTCGTTTCGAAAAGCATGTGCGCCACCCACTGGTCCAGCTAGTTCCACTTTCCTGATTTTTCTCTTGATGCTTAGGGTTTTCCCCTTTATCTACTCTACTATGATCTGCGTAGGTGCTTTCTGTCGTACTAGCATTACTCCACCCTTCAAGCTAAACAACACAACACTCAGAATTCGAAAGCTTAGTTGTTCAAATATGATTGTGATATGATACTGATATTAGTTAACCGACACATTTAATTGGTTAGCTAAAGGTCCCACTTGAGTTTCCAAATGCATGTCGCGACATATAGAGAGACAGCATAATTGCATTTCTTTGTCACTTGTTGACCGTACTTTCTTGTCCATACCAAATCTTAGTTGTTATTTCAAAGCAAACATCGGTTGCTAACTACCCTTTGCGCGGTTTGCAGCTTCAGATCTGCCATCCCACTGCCACGGTCAATACTGTACTCATCATGCTTATGTTTTCCCCATTTTATGATGACCACAATCAGCCTACGTGGTTCATGTCATAATAGCACTGCTCCACCCATCGAGCTAAACAAGCTTAGTTGGACAAATTCATATCTGATATTATTGTTGATATTAGTAAAACTGAGAGATGTTTAATTGGTTAGCTAAATGTTCCTACTTTAGTTTCGAAATGCATGTGAGCCACATATGGAGAGACCAGAAAGAATAGTATTTCTCTGTGCGCTCTGGTTCATCATGGGTGGCCAACCGACATTGTATTGAAAGACTTGTAATATCTTCAATCTGCTTGCTCTTCTACTCTTCTTTAAGATGATACTCTTCTCTTGCGGTCGACTGGTCAGGTCGAGTTGTTCTCCCTTAGTATATTTTGAATCTGTCAGGTCAGGTAGACTTGTTCTTCTTTACTATATGTTGAAGCTATCATCAGCGAAGTGTCATCACTTCTGGAGCTCTCATATTTGAGTAGTAGGCCACATTATATTAATGCACACAACAAATTACAGCATGCATGGCATCTTTAAAAGAATTGCAGAGATAGCACAAAGGGGTTTACAGGGAGGCAGTATTGGATTAGAATCACTTCTGCATTACAAAGAAAATCTCACTTGTTTTTATGTTTCATGCATGTCAGATATTGAACATTATCAAAATGAATATGAGAATGGGCGCACGAGAGGAATATTGCGGAACGATCCACTGGCTAACAAACTTGGCATGGTGGAGGATGGCCTATCTTATTCACCCATCAAGGTGCTTGCTCTAACTTTGCAAAGTTGTATTGGTCGCACATATTTTGCATCTGACCTCTTGCATTACTTCTACTTTGTTACACCATCTGCTTAGTTTAAGCATCATATATGAGTATATGCCATACCTATCCATTTTCTGTACCTATTCCATGTGTCGTCACACTATGTTTTTCCAGTCAAATGTTGTTCTTTCGTAATAGATGTCCAAAAGGAAGAGGGTGAGTGCAGATCCTCAAGGAGTACAAACTAGTATTTGGAAAAGGTAGTGATACCTGTTAAATCAGATAGATCAGCAGCCACAGAAAACACAGGCCCAACTGTACCACACTTTACCCCTACTCCAGTGGCCAAACCCCTATTAGAACTGCTGGGAGCCCAGCGTCAGGTACTGTCTATGATATCAATTCAAAATTTGAACTCCTAAATTTCTGCTTGTGCCTTACCTTCTCTCTTGTATGAAAACTAATTTCAGATGAATCTCCTTGCTCAAAGGATCATACGATCTCAAAACAATAATGGGCTCTGCATTGCTCTTGTCAGTACCTCTCTCCCTTTTGCCTTGTAACGCTGTACTTAATTAATTGCTATTTGATTATGTATCATCAGTCTGCACCTGAGCTTCATTATCCTCTGTTTCTTCCAATATTATTTGATCTATATTTACCTTTGCAAAATGTAGAATAATGGCAACGCTTATAAAGAATTTTTTTGGGGAATTTATTGAATTATCCTTCCATCAACATGGAGAAGGGCTTTGTCCAGCCCGTGTTAACATGTAATGTAAGTTCATCCTTCTCAAGCCTTCAAACTTTGTTCTAGTATAGATTTGGATAGGCATCATTTCCTCCACTGCTGTTTGCTTTGCTGTTTACATCTGATTGGATGTTTGCAACAACTACCAGTTTCAAATTGTAGTTGTAAAAACATGTTCCTTATGCAGAACAGATCCATTTATTTGCTTATATAATTGTGAAACCTAGTACGTGTCTCCTTGTTTCTCTTTCAGACTCGTATCTCTTACGCCAGGCGGAACTTTAGGGAAGATAGTGAGCCAAACCATCTTGAGGACAGCGAGATGACCCCAAGGTTCTGTCTTGATGAAGACAGTGAGTTGAAGCTACTCACCAGCAGGTGTGAGACAACCTCTGTGCAGTTGCTGCCTCAATCAGTTTGACTTCTTCAGTCTCAACTTAAAGCGGAAAGGCTTGCTTCAGCTCAGCTCCGACTTGAAGTCAAAGATGCAATGAAGATGTCAGAGGACAGCCGTGCGCACCATCATGCCTTAAATCTAGAGTTGATGCATCTATCGTTGACACAATTGAGGTCTACTTAGCTTCTTCAGCTGTTTGGGGGGCCCGACGTGGCCAGGCCTAGTGCCTTCTAAAGTGCTCTCAGTTTTGTATATTCTTTTGTCGGCGCTTTTATTTGCACTGGTGGCGAACTTTGATGCCCAGTGGATGTAATATGTGTGATAGCCGTGATAGCCTAGCGTAAGTTGCTTGCTTATTTATTTCCTTGTTGTCTTGTTTATTTTTTTGCTTGTAGTCATTGCAGTTCTTTTTCTGTGGTTTGCTAGTGGTTGCAATAACCTATTTTTTAAAACTAGGCCACAATAACCATGGGCTAATATTTACTGTAGTGACACTGGGCCTCCTACGGGCCGTAGAAACAGTGGGCCTTCTACGGGCCGTAGAAACAGTGGGCCTTCTACGGGCCGTAGAAACAATGGGCCTTCTACGGGTCGTATCATCAATGGGCCTTATACGGGCAGTATGATCGATTGGCCAAACATGGGCCAATAACAGGCCGCATTATGGCCGTAAACGGGCTAGAGTTGGAATCGTCCGTTCATGGGCCGACCATAACGGGCCATCGTTAATAGGCCGTATTTGATGACGCTATGAAAACGGCCGAACGTATTAACGGACCACAAATGGGCTGACTGTAACCACGGGCTGAATTTGGCCCACAAGCAGAAAATGACTGTAACGGGCCGTAAGTAAAAGAATGCTGGAAATGAGCCCAAGAATAAATGGGCTCTGAGAAGGCCGAAAGATAACATGGGTTGGAAACGGCCCAACGGAATAACGAGCTGTTAATGGGTATGAAGTGATACACTGTTCATTACGGGCCAGTTTCACCACGGGCCGTTAATGGGTGTAAAGTGATACACTGTTCATTATGGGCCAGTTTCACCACGGGCCGTTAATAGGCCAAGAGTTACATAGGGTCTCATATGGGCCGAAAGACGTCAGGGGCCATACATGGGCCAGAAGTGAAAACGGGCTGGAATCATATTGGGTGGCCCAGATGACGCTACTGGGCCTAATTCGGATAGGGTGTAACGGGCCTTGGGTTAGCGGGCTGTAAATGGGCTATATGCGAACAAGCCGTTAACACGCTTTACATGGGCCGGCCCGCCACCTTTTGACCAAGTCAAACGGGCCGGCCTTTTCACGGGAATGGGCCTCTGTTCGGCCATGCCATGTGTCGACATATCATAGGCGCCTTCTGTCCAATGAGTGGATGACATCTGTCCCAACGATGAGCCGACACGTGTTTCCTCCAGCCAATGATGATTTTACACGTGGAAAATCCCCATTGGCCGGGGCTGTTAACGGGTTATCGGATCCAAAACCCGACCCGATAGCTTAACGGCGTTCCGTTACGGTAGATGCCACGTGTTGGTCACCCTTGACGAAAGCACTTCTGTGACGCGGGATTTATCGTCATGGAAGTGGACACTTCCGTGATGATAATTTTGGTAATGTCATGGAACACTTCTACGACAGCACATGTATGACTATCTTGATTCTGCCATAAAATCGTCACGGATGTACATGCATGACACAAAATGCGACCTACTGTGACAAACACGTATCATCATGGAAGTGTATTTTTTTGTAGTGTTCGGATGTTGTATATATATTATCTTTTATAACTATTTGGTTCATTTAGTGTTTATGACAATTATGCCGACCAATGTGACATAGATTTTTTTAGCAAGGAGGTATGTGAATCGGAAATTCCAACCGACCCTATTGTCGAGAGGTTAAGTTTAGTTGAAGAAGAAAACAATTACTTGAAGGAAAAATTAAAAAAAAACTGAGGAGGAGAAGATGATATTGGATTTGCATGTTGCGGATGTCGTCGATGATAACAAGATCAAGATGGATGCAATGCGCTTGAAGATTAGAAAGATTAGAAATATGCCATTCATACCGAGGCTTGGTATCATTATGCCGTTGGATCAATTGTTACCTTGGTTGCGATTATGATCGCATTTGTTGTTGCATTGAAATGTTTTACATAGTTTCAATGTATGGTTTAATTAGATGCTCTGGAGAGCTATATGTTGTTCAATGAGAACTATGTATGTACTTTGGTTTTAATGTGATGATGAAATTCTATTAATTTGGTCACTTATCTATTCATGATGTTTTGTAATGGTTTTTGACACACTTAATTATATATAATGCACGCAGACGAACCGGCAATGGATGTACGGTAACAGACGCACCTCCGAGTACATTGAGGGCATGCATAATTTTCTCGCAGTGGCTGAGGCAAACAAGCAGAATGGTTTTATGTGTTGTCCATGCCCTAGCTATGGGAATACGAGGACTTACTCTAAATCGAAAACCCTTCACACCCACCTGCTTTATAAGGGTTTCATGCCACACTATAATGTTTGGACCAAGCACGGAGAAAGAGGGGTTATGATGGAAGACAGCGAAGAAGAACAGGATGATGGCAACTATGTGCCCCCTGAATACGGTGACGCTGCAACGGGGGAAGTTGAAGATCAAGAGGAACCAGACGATGTGCCCGATGATGATCTTCGCCGGGTCCTTGTTGATGCAAAGAAACAGTGCGAAAGCCAAAAGGAGAAGCTGAAGTTCGATCACATGTTAGAGGATCACAAAAAAGGGTTGTACCCCAATTGCAAAGATGGCAACACAAAGCTCGGTACCGTACTGGAATTGCTGCAGTGGAAGGCAGATAATGGTGTACCTGACAAAGGATTTGAGAAGCTACTGAAAATATTGAAGAAGCTTCCAAAGGATAATGAATTGCCCGACAGTACGTACGCAGCAAAGAAAGTTGTGTGCCCTCTAGGATTGGAGGTGCAGAAGATACATGCATGCCCTAATGACTACATCCTCTACCGCGGTGCGTGTGAGGATTTGAATGCATGCCCGGTATGTGGTGCATTGCGGTATAGGATCAGACGAGATGACCCTGGTTATGTTGACGGCGAGCGCCCCAGGAAAAGGGTTCCTGCCAAGGTGATGTGGTATGCTCCTATAATACCACGGTTGAAACGTCTGTTCAGAAACAAAGAGCATGCCAAGTTGATGTGATGGCACAGAGAGGACCATAAGAAAGACGGGAAGTTGAGAGCACCCGCTGACGGGTCGCAGTGGAGAAAAATCGAGAGAACTTATTGGGAGGACTTTGCAGGTGACGCAAGGAACGTATGGTTTGGTTTAAGCGTGGATGGCATTAATCCTTTTGGGGAGCAGAGCAACAATCACAACACCTGGCCCGTGACTCTATGTACCTATAACCTTCCTCCTTGGCTGTGCATGAAGCGGAAGTTCATTATGATGCCAGTTCTCATCCAAGGCCCTAAGCAACCCGGCAACGACATTGATGTGTATCTAAGGCCATTAGTTAAATAACTTTTATAGCTATGGAATGGAAACGGCGTATGTGTGTGGGATGACCACAAACAGCAGGAATTTGACCTGCATGCGTTGCTGTTTGTATCCATGAATGATTTTCCTTCTCTCAGTAACCTTTCAGGACAGACAAACAAGGGATACCATGCATGCACGCACTGTTTAGATGACACCGACAGTATATACCTAGACAAATGCAGGAATAATGTGTACAAGGGCATCGTAGATTTCTTCCGACCAACCATCAATGTCGAAAGAAAGGCAAGCATTTCAAAGGTGAGGCAGATCACCGGAAGAAGCCCGCCATCCGTACTGGTGATCACATACTTGCTATGGTCAATGATTTACAAGTAATCTTTGGAAAGGGTCCCGGCGGACTATTGATACATCCATTTTGCATCATGCTTTTATATCAATATTTATTGCATTATGGGCTGTTATTACACATTAGGTCACAATACTTATGCCTATTTTCTCTTATTTTACAAGGTTTACATAAGGAGGGAGAATGCCGAAAGCTGGAATTCTGGGTTGGAAAAGGAGCAAATATTAGAGACCTATTCTGCACAACTCCAAAAGTCCTGAAACTCCACGGAAGTTATTTTTGGAAATAATGAAAAATACTGAGCGGAAGAAATACCAGAGGGGGGCCACACCCTGGCCACGAGGGTGGGGGCGCACCCTACCCCCTGGGCGCGCCCCCTGCCTCGTGGGCCCCCTGTTGGCCCTCCGGTGCCCATCTTCTGCTATATGAAGTCTTTCGTCCGAAGAAAAATCAGAAGCAAGCTTTCGGGACGAGACTCCGCCGCCACGAGGCGAAACCAATCTAGGGCTCTGGCAGAGCTCTTCTGCCGGGGACACTTCCCTCCGGGAGGGGGAAATCATCGCCATCATCATCACCAACACTCCTCTCATCGGGAGGGGGCCAATCTCCATCAACATCTTCACCAGCACCATCTCCTCTCAAACCCTAGTTCATCTCTTGTATCCAATTCTTGTCTCTAAGTCTGGGATTGGTACTTGTAGGTTGCTAGTAGTGTTGATTACTCCTTGTAGTTGATGCTAGTTGGTTTATTTGGTGGAAGATCATATGTTCAGATCCTTTATGCATATTAATACTCTTCTGATTATGAACATGAATATGCTTTGTGAGTAGTTACGTTTGCTCCTGAGGACATGGGAGAAGTCTTGCTATTAGTAGTCATGTGAATTTGGTATTCGTTCGATATTTTGATGAGATGTATGTTGTCTCTCCTCTAGTGGTGTTATGTGAACGTCGACTACATGACACTTCACCATTATTTGGGCCTAGAGGAAGGCATTGGGAAGTAATAAGTAGATGATGGGTTGCTAGAGTGATAGAAGCTTAAACCCTAGTTTATGCGTTGCTTCGTAAGGGCTGATTTGGATCCATATGTTTCATGCTATGGTTAGGTTTACCTTAATACTTCTTTTGTAGTTGCGGATGCTTGCAATAGGAGTTAATCATAAGTGGGATGTTTGTCCAAGTAAGGACAGCACCCAAGCACCGGTCCACCCACATATCAAATTATCAAAGTACCGAACGCGAATCATATGAACGTGATGAAAACTAGCTTGACGATAATTCCCATGTGTCCTCGGGAGCGCTTTTCTCTATATAAGAGTTTGTCCAGGCTTGTCCTTTGCTACAAAAAGGATTGGGCCACCTTGCTGCACTTTATTTACTTTTGTTACTTGTTGCTCGTTACAAATTATCTTATCACAAAACTATCTGTTACCTATAATTTCAGTGCTTGCAGAGAATACCTTGCTGAAAACCGCTTATCATTTCCTTCTGCTCCTCGTTGGGTTCGACACTCTTACTTATCGAAAGGACTACGATAGATCCCCTATACTTGTGGGTCATCAAGACTCTTTTCTGGCGCCGTTGCCGGGGAGTGAAGCGCCTTTGGTAGGTGGAATTTGGTAAGGAAAAATTTATATAGTGTGCTGAAATTTACTGTCACTTGTTACTATGGAAAGTAATCCTCTGAGGGGCTTGTTCGGGGTATCTTCACCCCGACCAGTAGAGCAAAGAGTTGCTCCTCAACCTACTGAACCTACTGAAAATGAAAATGTCTACTTTGAAATTCCTTCGGGTATGATAGAAAAACTGCTAGCTAATCCTTTTGCAGGAGATGGAACATTACATCCTGATGAGCACCTAATATATGTGGATGAAGTTTGTGGATTATTTAAGCTTGCAGGTATGCCCGATGATGTTATCAAGAAGAAGGTCTTCCCTTTATCTTTGAAGGGAGATGCATTGACATGGTATAGGCTATGTGATGATATGGGATCATGGAACTACAAACGATTGAAATTGGAATTTCATCAGAAGTTTTATCCTATGCATCTTGTTCATCGTGATCGTAATTATATATATAATTTTTGGCCTCGCGAAGGAGAAAGCATCGCTCAAGCTTGGGGGAGGCTTAAGTCAATGTTATATTCATGCCCCAATCATGAGCTCTCAAGAGAAATGATTATTCAAAAATTTTATGCTCGGCTTTCTGATAACAATCGCACCATGCTCGATACTTCTTGTGCTGGCTCTTTTATGATGAAGACTATTGAATTCAAATGGGATTTATTGGAAAGAATTAAACGCAACTCTGAAGATTGGGATCTCGACGAAGGTAAGGAGTCAGGTATGACACCTAAGTTTGATTGTGTTAAATCTTTTATGGATACCGATGTTTTCCGTAAATTTAGCACTAAATATGGACTTGACTCTGAGATAGTAGCTTCTTTCTGTGAATCTTTTGCTACTCATGTTGATCTCCCTAAGGAGAAGTGGTTTAAATATCATCCTCCCATAGAAGTAAAAGTAGCTGCACCTATTAAAGTTGAAGAAAAGACTATCACTTATAATGATCCTATTGTTCCTACTGCCTATGTTGAGAAACCACCTTTCCCTGTTAGAATAAAGGATCATGCTAAAGCTTCAACTGTGGTTCGTAAAAGCAATATTAGAACTTATACACCTCCTGAGCAAGTTAAAGTTGAACCTAATATTGCTATTGTTAAAGATCTCTTGGCTGATAATATTGATGGGCATGTTATTTATTTCTGTGATGAAACTGCTAGAATTGCTAAACCTTGTGCTAAAGATGAACATAGACCTGTGGTAGGCATGCCTGTTATTTCTGTTAAAATAGGAGATCATTGTTATCATGGCTTGTGTGATATGGGTACTAGTGCTAGTGCAATACCTATTGACTTATACAAAGAAATTATGCATGATATTGCACCTGCTGAGTTAGAAGATATTGATGTCACAATTAAGCTTGCCAATGGAGATACTATTTCACCCATGGGAATTGTTAGAGATGTTGAAGTCTTATGTGGGAAAACTAAATATCCTGCTGATTTTCTTGTTCTTGGTTCCCCACAAGATAGCTTTTGTCCCATTATATTTGGTAGACCCTTCTTAAACACTGTTAATGCTAGGATAGACTGCGAAAAGGATGTTGTTACTATTGGTCTAGGTGATATGTCTCATGAGTTCAACTTCTCTAAATTTCGTAGACAACACCATGAAGAGGAACTGCCTAGTAAAGATGAAATTATTGGTCTTGCTTCTATTGCCGTACCTCCTAGTGATCCTTTAGAACAATATTTGCTAGACCATGAAAATGATATGTTTATGAATGAAAGAAGGGAAATAGATGAAGTGTTCTTTAAACAGGGACCTATTCTGGAACACAACTTGCCTGTTGAAATCCTAGGGGATCCTCCTCCACCCAAGGGTGATCCTGTGTTTGAGCTTAAACCATTGCCTGATACTCTTAAATATGCTTATCTTGATGAAAAGAAGATATATCCTGTTATTATTAGTGCTAACCTTTCAGAGGAGGAAGAAAAATTATTGAAAACTCTGAAGAAGCACCGTGCTGCTATTGGATATACTCTTGATGATCTTAAGGGCATTAGTCCCACTCTATGCCAACACAAAATAAATTTGGAGAAAGATGCCAAACCAGTTGTTGATCATCAACGACGGCTGAATCCTAAAATGAAAGAAGTGGTAAGAAAGGAAATACTAAAGCTCCTTGAGGCAGGTATAATCTATCCCGTTGCTGATAGTCAGTGGGTAAGTCCTGTCCATTGTGTCCCTAAGAAGGGAGGTATTACTGTCGTTCCTAATGATAAAGATGAATTGATTCCGCAAAGAATTATTACAGGTTATAGGATGGTAATTGATTTCCGCAAATTAAATAAAGCTACTAAAAAAGATCATTACCCCTTACCTTTTATTGATCAAATGCTAGAAATATTATCCAAACATACACATTTTTGCTTTCTAGATGGTTATTCTGGTTTCTCTCAAATACCTGTGTCAGCTGATGATCAAGCTAAGACCACTTTTCCTTGCCCTTTCGGTACTTTTGCTTATAGACGTATGCCTTTTGGTTTATGTAATGCACCTGCTACCTTTCAAAGATGCATGATGGCTATATTCTCTGATTTTTGTGAAAAGATTTGCGAGGTTTTCATGGATGATTTCTCCGTCTATGGATCCTCTTTTGATGATTGCTTGAGCAACCTTGATCGAGTTTTGCAGAGATGTGAAGAAACTAATCTTGTCTTGAACTGGGAAAAGTGCCACTTTATGGTTAATGAAGGCATTGTCTTGGGGCATAAAATTTCTGAAAGAGGTATTGAAGTTGATAAAGCTAAAGTTGATGCTATTGAAAAGATGCCATGTCCCAAGGACATCAAAGGTATAAGAAGTTTTCTTGGTCATGCCGGGTTTTATAGGAGGTTCATTAAGGATTTCTAAAAAAATTCTCGGCCTGTGACTAATCTATTTCAAAAAGATATACCATTTGTCTTTGATGACGATTGTGTAGAAGCATTTGAAATACTTAAGAAAGCATTGATTTCTGCACCTATTGTTCAGCCACCTGATTGGAATTTACCCTTTGAAATTATGTGTGATGCTAGTGATTATGCTGTAGGAGCTGTTCTAGGGCAAAGAGTTGATAAGAAATTAAATGTTATTCAATATGCTAGTAAAACTCTAGACAATGCCCAAAGAAATTATGCTACTACTGAAAAGGAATTCTTAGCAGTTGTATTTGCTTGTGATAAGTTCAGACCTTATATTGTTGATTCTAAAGTAACTATTCACATGGATCATGCTGCTATTAAATATCTTATGGAAAAGAAAGATGCTAAACCTAGGCTTATTAGATGGGTTCTCTTGCTACAAGAATTTGATTTGCATATTGTTGATAGAAAGGGAGCTGAGAACCCCGTTGCAGACAACTTGTCTAGGTTAGAAAATGTTCTTGATGACCCACTACCTATTGATGATAGCTTTCCCGATGAGCAATTAAATGTCATAAATGCTTCTCATACTGCTCCATGGTATGCTGATTATGCTAATTACATTGTTGCTAAATTCATACCACCTAGTTTCACATACCAGCAAAAGAAAAAGTTTTTCTATGATTTGAGACATTACTTCTGGGATGACCCGCATCTTTATAAAGAAGGAGTAGATGGTGTTATTAGACGTTGTGTGCCTGAGCTTGAACAGGAACATATCCTACGCAAGTGTCACTCCGAGGCTTATGGAGGACACCATGCTGGAGATAGAACTGCACATAAGGTATTGCAATCCGGTTTTTATTGGCCTACTCTCTTCAAGGATGCCCGTAAGTTTGTCTTATCTTGTGATGAATGTCAAAGAATTGGTAATATTAGTAGACGTCAAGAAATGCCTATGAATTATTCACTTGTTATTGAACCATTTGATGTTTGGGGCTTTGATTATATGGGACCGTTTCCTGCCTCTAATGGATATACACATATTTTAGTTGCTGTTGATTACGTTACTAAGTGGGTAGAAGCTATTCCAACTAGTAGTGCTGATCATAACACTTCTATTAAGATGCTTAAAGAAGTTATTTTTCCGAGGTTTGGAGTCCCTAGATATTTAATGACTGATGGTGGTTCACATTTCATTCATGGTGCCTTTCGTAAAATGCTAGCTAAGTATGATGTTAATCATAGAATTGCATCTCCTTATCACCCACAGTCTAGTGGTCAAGTAGAATTGAGCAATAGAGAGCTCAAATTAATTTTGCAAAAGACTGTTAGTAGACCTAGACAGAATTGGTCCAAGAAACTTGATGATGCATTATGGGTCTATAGAACTACATATAAAAATCCTATGGGTATGTCTCCATATAAAATGGTTTATGGAAAAGCATGTCACTTATCTCTCGAACTAGAACATAAGGCGTATTGGGCTATTAAAGAGCTCAACTATGATTTCAAAATTGCCGGTGAAAATAGGTTATTTGACATTAGCTCACTTGATGACTGGAGAACCCAAGCCTATGAGAATGGCAAGTTGTTTAAAGAAAAAGTTAAAAGATGGCATGACAAAAGAATACAAAAGCGTGAGTTTAATGTAGGTGATTATGTATTGCTATACAACTCTCATTTAAGATTTTTTGCAGGAAAACTTCTCTCTAAATGGGGAGGTCCTTACGTTATCGAGGAGGTTTATCGTTCCGGTGCCATAAAAATCAACAACTTCGAAGGCACAAATCCGAAGGTGGTGAACGGTCAAAGAATCAAACACTATATCTCAGGTAATCCTATAAATGTTGAAACCAACGTTATTGAAACCGTAAACCCGGAGGAATACATAAGAGACACTTTCCAGAACGTTTCAGACTTCGAAAAGGAATAGGTATGTGGTACGGTAAGTAAACCGACTCCAAAACAGTTCTAATGGCAATTTTTCTCCGTTTTGGAATATTTAGAAAAATAGAAAAATAAGAAGCAGTCCGGGAAGGACACAAGGGCTCCACGAGGGTGGAGGGCGCGCCCCTGCCTCGTGGGCACCTCGTGTGCTCTCCGGACTCCGTTTTCTTGCACGATACGTATTTTGGTCGGTAAAAATTCATTATATAATCTCCCGAAGGTTTTGACCATCGTATAACGCAATTGTCCTCTGTTCTTGTTTCGAGCTGTTTTTCCTGACAGATCTAGATCATCATGATGTCTCCAAGTGGCCCCAAGGACAAGTTCTTCGAGAAGGTCATCAACCCCTACCTCGCGGAGGTGCTGCAACACCCTCAAACCATTGAGATGCATGAGGGGGTGCTGCACATCCGCGATGTTGAGGGACCAAGGAGGACCGGAAGCGTGGAGACAAGGCAAAAGGCAATGGAGCAACAAGTTTTCAAGTGCTAGGAGATGGTGGAGCGTGGACTTGACTCCAATCACATAATGATCACGGAGTTCACCAACAACCACAAGCTAGATGCCAAGGACATTGGGGAGGCCATCTTCAAGCTCCACGAGAAAATTGAGCACCTCCAAGCCCAAATCTATGACCTGCAAAACCAAAACTATGAGTATGAATATAGATTCAAGAGGATGAGTTTGGCTGCAGATTTAAGGATCCCGGAGACTCGATCATCCTTCTATGATGGTGAGCCTATGCCTTGGAAGATGGACGACAAGCCTACATCATCCACAACCCCTTCACCAGCAAAGGAGACATAATCACATGGGTATGGGCACTCCCCTTGGCAACTGCCAAGCTTGGGGGAGGTGCGCCGGTATCGTATCACCATCACATCTCTATCTTTACCGTTTTTCTTAGTTCGATCCTTTTTAGTATTATCTTGATCTAGTAGAATAAAAGTTTTAGTATGATCTAGTTTTGAGTTTTGCTTTATGATCCTTCTATGTAATCGAGTCCGTGAGCCATATAATAAAGATTAGTGTTGAGTCAAGGGCTTGATTATTTTGCCATGATCTTGAGTGAATAAAAGAAAAAGAAAAGGAATAAAAAGAAACAAAGAGATCATATTGATCTTATGGAGAGTAATGACTTCACATAGAAAGAGTATGATGATTAAAAGTTGTTGAGAGTTGACAAGCATAGCCTTGGTCATCGTTGCAATTAATAGGAAGTAATAAAGAAAGGGAGGTTTCACATATAAATATACTATCTTGGACATCTTTTATGATTGTGAGCACTCATTAAAATATGACATGCTAAAGAGTTGATGTTGGACAAGGAAGACAACGTAATGGGTTATGTTTTCTTATATCCGAAATAAAGTATATTGTTATGGATCATCCAACATGTTGAGCTTGCCTTTCCCCCTCATGCTAGCCAAATTCTTTGCACCAAGTAGAAATACTACTTGTGCTTCCAAAAACCCTTAAACCCAGTTTTGCCATCCACCATATCTACCTATGGATTGAGTAAGATCCTTCAAGTAAGTTGTCATCGGTGCAAGCAATAAAAATTGCTCTCTAAATATGTATGATTGATTAGTGTGGAGGAAATAAGCTTTATACTATCTTGTGTTGTGGAAGAAATAAAAGCGACGGACTGCATAATAAAGGTCCATATCACAAGTGGCAATATAAAGTGACGTTTTTTTCACATTGAGATTTTGTGCATCGAACCCTGAAAGCGCATGACAACCTCCGCTTCCCTCTGCGAAGGGCCTATCTTTTAATTTTATCCCTTACCCTTATGCAAGAGTCATGGTGATCTTCACCTTTCCTTTTTATATTTTGTCCTTTGGCAAGCACAGTGTGTTGGAAAGATCCTGATATATATATATATATATCCAATTGGATGTAAGTTAGCATGAACTATTATTGTTGACATTACCCTTGAGGTAAAAGGTTGGGAGGCGAAACTATAAGCCCCTATCTTTCTCTGTGTCCGATTAAAACTCCGTAACCACAAGTATTGCGTGAGTGTTAGCAATTGTGAAAGACTAAATGATAGTTGAGTATGTGGACTTGCTGAAAAGCTCTGACATAGACTCTTTCTGATGTTATGATAAATTGCAATTGCTTCAATGACTAAGATTATAGTTTGTTGGTTCTCAATGAAGTTTCTGATTCATACTTGACATTGTGAATAGATTATTACTTGAGCATAAGAAATCATATGACATTATCCATATATGTTGCTGTTATGAGAATAATCATGATGCCCTCATGTCCGTATTTTATTTTATCGACACCTCTACCTCTAAACATGTGGACATATTTATCGTTATCGGCTTCCGCTTGAGGACAAGCGAGGTCTAAGCTTGGGGGAGTTGATACGTCCATTTTGCATCATGCTTTTATATCGATATTTATTGCATTACCGGCTGTTATTACACATTATGTCACAATACTTATGCCTATTTTCTCTTATTTTACAAGGTTTACATAAGGAGGGAGAACGCCGGCAGCTGGAATTCTGGGCTGGAAAAGGAGCAAATATTAGAGACCTATTCTGCACAACTCCAAAAGTCCTGAAACTCCACGGAAGTTATTTTTGGAAATAATGAAAAATACTGAGCGTAAGAAATACCAGAGGGGGCCCACACCCTGGCCACGAGGGTGGGGGGCGCGCCCTACCCCCCTGGGCGCGCCCCTGCCTCGTGGGCCCCCTGTTGGCCATCCGGTGCCCATCTTCTGCTATATGAAGTCTTTCGTCCGAAGAAAAATCAAAAGCAAGCTTTCGGGACGAGACTCCGCCGCCACGAGGTGGAACCTTGGCGGAACCAATCTAGGGCTCTGGCGGAGCTGTTCTGCCGGGGACACTTCCCTCTGGGAAGGGGGAAATCATCGCCATCGTCATCACCAACGCTCCTCTCATCGGGAGGGGGCCAATCTCCATCAACATCTTCACCAGCACCATCTCCTCTCAAACCCTAGTTCATCTCTTGTATCCAATTCTTGTCTCTAAGTCTGGGTTTGGTACTTGTAGGTTGCTAGTAGTGTTGATTACTCCTTGTAGTTGATGCTAGTTGGTTTATTTGGTGGAAGATCATATGTTCAGATCCTTTATGCATATTAATAGTCTTCTGATTATGAACATGAATATGCTTTGTGACTAGTTACGTTTGTTCCTGAGGACATGGGAGAAGTCTTGCTATTAGTAGTCATGTGAATTTGGTATTCGTTCGATATTTTGATGAGATGTATGTTGTCTCTCCTCTAGTGGTGTTATGTGAACGTCGACTACATGACACTTCACCATTATTTGGGCCTAGAGGAAGGCATTGGGAAGTAATAAGTAGATGATGGGTTGCTAGAGTGACAGAAGCTTAAACCCTAGTTTATGCGTTGCTTCGTAAGGGGCTGATTTGGATCCATGTGTTTCATGCTATGGTTAGGTTTACCTTAATACTTCTTTTGTAGTTGCGGATGCTTGCAATAGGAGTTAATCATAAGTGGGATGTTTGTTCAAGTAAGGGCAGCACCCAAGCACCGGTCCACCCACATATCAAATTATCGAAGTACCGAAGGCGAATCATATGAACGTGATGAAAACTAGCTTGACGATAATTCTCATGTGTCCTCGGGAGCGCTTTTCTCTATATAAGAGTTTGTACAGGCTTGTCCTTTGCTACAAAAAGGATTGGGCCACCTTGCTGCACTTTATTTACTTTTGTTACTTGTTACTCGTTACAAATTATCTTATCACAAAACTATCTGTTACCTATAATTTCAGTGCTTGCAGAGAATACCTTGCTGAAAACCGCTTATCATTTCCTTCTGCTCCTCGTTGTGTTCGACACTCTTACTTATCGAAAGGACTACGATAGATCCCCTATACTTGTGGGTCATCAACTATCTGTTCTGAATGACACTGAGGGACACGCACCCATGTGGAAGAAGAAATCTATATTTTGGGACCTACCCTACTGGAAAGACCTAGAGGTCCGCTCTTCAATCAACGTGATGCACGTGACGAAGAATCTTTGCATGAACCTGCTAGGCTTCTTGGGCGTGTATGGGAATACAAAAGATACACCGGAGGCACGGGAGGACCAGCAACGTGTGCACGAAAAAGATGGCATGCCTCCAAAGTAGTATGAAGGTCCTGCGAGCTAAGCTCTTACCGAAGAAGAGAAGGAAATCTTTTTTGAATGCCTGCTCAGTATGAAGGTCATCTGGCTTCTCGTCGAATATAAAGGGAATAATAAATATGCCAGAGAAAAAGTTCCAGAACCTAAAGTCTCATGACTACCACGTGATTATGACGCAACTGCTTTCAGTTACATTGAGGGGGCTTCTACCGAAAAAAATTCGATTAGCCATTGTGAAGCTATGTTCATTCCTCAATGCAATCTCTAAGAAGGTGATCGATCCAGAAATCCTACCAAGGTTAAGTAGTGATGTGGCGCGATGTCTTGTTAGTTTCGAGCTGATGTTCCCACCATCCTTCTTCAATATCATGACGCACATCCTAGTTCATCTAGTCGACGAGATTGTCGTTCTGGGCCCTGTATTTCTACACAATATGTTCCCCTTTGAGAGGTTCATGGGAGTCCTAAAGAAATATGTCCGTAACCGCACTAGGCTAGAAGGAAGCATCTCCATGGGCCATCAAACAGGGGATGTCAGTGGGTTTTGTGTTGACTTCATTCCTGACCTTAAGAAGATTGGTCTCCCTCAATCGCGGTATGAGGGCAGACTGACTAGAAAAGGCACGCTAGGAGGGGACTCAATAATAAGTAGGGACGGGCATTCTTGGTCTCAAGCACACTACACAGTTCTATAGAATTCTACCTTGGTGACCCCGTATGTCGATGAACACAAGAACATTCTGCGCTCCAAACACTCGGAGCAGTGTGACGACTGGATTACATGTGAACACATTAGGAATTTCGGCAGTTGGTTGCAAACACGTCTTAGGGGTGACAACACTGTTTCTGATGAGCTGTACTCGTTGGCGAGGGGACCATCTTTGACTGTATTGACTTACAAAGGGTACGAGATAAATGCGAATACATTTTGCACGATCACCCAAGATCAAAAGAGCACCAACCAAAACAACGGTGTCCGCTTTAATGCATCAACCAAGAGGGGAAAGGACACATATTATGGTTACATAGTGGACATATGGGAACTTGACTATGGACATGATTTTAAGGTCCCTTTGTTTCAGTGCAAATGGGTCAATCTGTTAGGAGGCGGGGTACAGGTAGACCCACAGTACGGAATGACAACAGTGGATCTGAACAATCTTGGGTACACAGACGAACCATTTGTCCTAGCCAATGATGTGGTGCAGGTTTTCTATGTGAAGGACATGTCTACCAAACCGAGAAAAAGAAAAGATAAGGAAGCTAATACATCATACGATGAGCCAAAGCGCCACATAGTTCTTTCAGGGAAAAGAGGCATCATGGGATTGGAGGGCAAGACAGACATGTCTGAAGATTATGAAAAGTTTCATGAAATTCCTACCTTCAAAGTCAAGGCTGACCCAAGCACCCTGTTAAACGATGAAGAATATCCATGGTTACAGCGCAATAAGCAAAGAAAAAGTGAAGACTTTCTCTCCACAACTATTATGATGATGCCTTTGATCTAGAATATCACTGCAGTTACATGTGAAGAAATGAAATGCTTTTTGTAACAGATGAGCTTTCGTACGAAACCTTGATACTTCGAAAGAGAATGTACGTTTTCTACACGAAGTGCATCCAGTTTTTGCCGTAGCCCTCTCAACTTTTTAGCACATGCTATGTGGGTGAAATGATGATACCATGCCAACTTTCAACCTTTTCAGAGTTCATTTGTAGTGCTTTTCAATTTCAGGGTCATATAGCTCAAAAATATCAGTAAATACATGAAAAATACCAGATGAAAATAGAAAGAGTTGAAAATTGATGATGTGGCTATGAATGGTTCATTTTGAACACACAAAAAGTCTGGAGTTCAAATAAGTTCAAAAAATTAAAATCCCTTTGTAACAGATGAGTTTTCCTCCGAAACCCTGATACTTCGGAAGAGATTGTCCATTTTGTACACGCACATCCAGTTTTTGGGGTAACCCTCTCAACTTTTTAGCACATGGTATGTGGGTGAAATGATGATACCATGCCAACTTTCAACCTTTTTAGAGTTCATTTGTAGTGCTTTTCAATTTCAGGGTCATATAGCTCAAAAATATCAGTAAATGCATGAAAAATAACAAATGAAGTCAGAAAGGGTTGAAAATTGATGATGTGGCTTTGAATGGTGCATTTTGAACACACAAAAAGTCTGCAGTTCAAATAAGTTCAAAAAATGAAATCCCTTTGTAACAGATGAACTTTCGTCCGAAACCCTGATACTTTGAAAGAGATTGTCCATTTTGTCCACAAAGTGCATCCAGTTTTTGACGTAACCCTCTCAACTTTTTAGCACATGCTATTTGGGTGAAATGATGATACCATGCCAACTTTCAACCTCTTCAGAGTTCATTTGAAGTCTTTTTCAATTTCAGGGTCATTTAGCTCAAAGAATGAACTAATAGCAAAAAGAATGAACTAGAAAACTTTTATGAAACTCTAATAGCAAAAATAATGAACTAGAAAACTTGAATGAAACTCTAATAGCAAAAAGAATGAACTTCAAAACTTTAATGAAACTCTAATAGCAAAAGGAATCCACTAAAAAGCTTTTATAAACGTCTAGTATTTTTGAAACTGAAATTATATAAAATTTATGCAACTAAAATTATCAAAGTATTTTTTGTTCAAAACATTAATAGCAAAAAGAATTTTCATAAAGAATTTTTTGTTTGAAACTTTAATAGCAAACTAAAATAACAAAATCTGTTTTTGATTAAAACAGACATTTCAAATAAGCTGAAAATTACCTAATTGAATATAATGATAAAATATAGTAGTATTAAATAGCAGGAAAAAGAATCACTCAAAAATCTATTTTTAAAGTAAAGTTATTCAAAAACTAGAGATTCACACAAATTTCAAAAAATTCAATATTCACATTGGAAAACCAATGGTACTAACAGAAAGTTAATAATTTTTATTACCTAAAAGCCAAAAGAATCACTGAAAAACTAGTAAGTATTTTGCTGTAAGTAGAAACAAAATAAAATAAATAAAGCAAAAAAGAAAACAAAAAAACTGGAAAAAAATTAAAAATGCCACCTACTGGGCCACCACGGCCTGAATACGACTAGAAACCCAACCATGGGCCAGGATGCAGGCCCGCAGCAGGCCCAATAGGCCCACAGGCAAGGAGTGACAGATTAGGCCCGGAAGTCTGCAGTTGAGAGGAGTGATAACCCACAAGTATAGGGGATCAATTGTAGCCTCTTTCGATAAGTAAGAGTGTCGAATCCAACGAGGAGCTAAAGGTAGAACAAATATTCCCTCAAGTTCTATCGACTACCGATACAACTCTACGCACACTTAACGTTCGCTTTACCTAGAACAAGTATGAAAGTAGAAGTACTTTGTAGGTGTTGTTGGATAGGTTTGCAAGATTATAAAGAGCACGTAAATAAATTCTAGGGGTTGTTTAGATAAAGACACAACTAAGTTAGTTTCAGTAGAGAGCTTTTTGTCACGAGAAAGTTGTTTGTCCCTAGGCAATCGGTAACTAGACCGGTAGTCATTATTGCAATTTTCTTCGAGGGAGAGGCATAAGCTAACATACTTTCTCTTCTTGGATCATATGCACTTATGATTGGAACTCTAGCAAGAATCCGCAACTACTAAAGATCATTAAGGTAAAACCTAACCATAGCATTATAAGGCATCAAGTCCTCTTTACTCCCATACGCAAACAACCTACTTACTCGGGTCTGTGCTTTTGTCACTCACGCCACCCACCATAAGCAAATCATGAACATATTGCAAACCCTACTGTGGGGATCCCTCATGCTTGAGCAACACGGAGAGCACCATAGGATAGCACCAATAATAAAACATGCAACTCAAACCAATCACGATCATCGATTAACCCATAGGACAACACGGATCTACTCAAACATCATGGGATAGCCATACATCATTGGGAAATAATATATAGCGTTGAGCACCATGTTTAAGTAGAGATTACAGTGGGTAAAAGAGGGGTTACACCGCTGCATAGAGGGGGTAAGAGTTGGTGATGATGGCGGTGAAGTTGTTGGTGTAGATCGTTGTTGCGATGATGGCCCTGGCGGCGTTCCGGCACCACCGGGAGAGAGAGGGGGAGAGAGCCCCCTTCTTCTTCTTCTTCTTCTTCTTCTTCTTCTTCCTTGACCTTCCTCCTAGATGGGAGAAGGGTTTCCCCTCTGGTCCATGGCCTCCATGGCGGCGGAGGGGCGAGAGCCCCTCCGAGATTTGATCTCTCTCTCTATTTCCTTCTCTTTCTGCGCTCCCTGATTCTGCCCTTTCACCGTTTCTTAAATTCCCGGGGATCCATAACTCCGATTGGGCTGAAATTTGGACACGATTTTTATCCAGATATTGGCTTTATTGCGGCGAAAGAAGGGTACCAACCGCCTTACGGAGTGGCTACGAGGGCCCAGGGTGCGCCCTACCCCCTGGGACGCGCCCCTCACCCTCGTGGGCCCCTCGGGCATCGTCTAGCGTTGATTCCACTTCCCAAAATTCACATATATTCCAAAAAAAATCTCCGTAAGTTTTTATCCCGTTTGGACTCCATTTGATATGGATTTTCTGCGAAGCAAAAAACATGCAAGAAACAGGAACTGGCACTGGGCATTGGATCAATATGTTAGTCCCAAAAAAGTATAAAAAGTTGCCAAAAGTATGTAAAAGTTGTAGAATATTGGCATGGAACAATCAAAAATTATAGAAAAGACGTATCAGCATCCCCAAGCTTAATTCCTGCTCGTCCTCGAGTAGGTAAATGATAAAAAGATAATTTTTGATGTGGAATGCTACCTAGCATAATCTTGATCATGTAATCTAATCATGGCATGAATAGTAAGAAACGAATGATTCAAAGCAATAGTCTATCATTTGACATTAAGACAATAATACTTCAAGCATACTAATAAAGTAATCATGTCTTTTCAAAATAACATGGCCAAAGAAAGTTATCCCTACAAAATCATATGGTCTGGCTATGCTCCATCTTCACCACACAAAGTATTTAAATCATGCACAACCCCGGTTTTAGCCAAGCAATTGTTTCATACTTTTGACGTTATCAAACCTTTTCAACTTTCACGCAATACATGAGCGTGAGCCATGGACATAGCACTATAGGTGGAATAGAATATGATGGTGGAGGTTGTGTTGAGAAGACAAAAAGGAGAAAGTCTCACATCGACGCGGCTAATCAATGGGCTATGGAGATGCCCATCAATTGATGTCAATGTGAGGAGTAGGGATTGCCATGCAACGGATGCACAAAGAGCTATAAGTGTATGAAAGCTCAATCTGGAAACTAAGTGGGTGTGCATCCAACTTGCTTGCTCATGAAGACCTCGGGCATTTGAGGAAGCCCATCATCAGAATATACAAGCCAAGTTCTATAATGGAAATTCCCACTAGTATATGAAAGTGATAACTCAAGAGACTCTCTATATGAAGAACATGTTGCTACTTTGAAGCACAAGTGTGGTAAAAGGATAGTAGCATTGCCCCTTCTCTCTTTTTCTCTCATTTTTTTGTTTTTTTGGTGGGCTTCTTTGGCCTCTTTTATTTTTTGTGGGCTTCTTTGGCCTCTTTTTTTGTAAAGTCTGAAGACTCATCCCAACTTGTGAGGGAATCATAGCTTCCATCATCCCTTCCTAACATGGAACAATGCTCTAATAATGATGATCATCACACTTTTATTTACTTACAACTCAATATTACAACTGGATACTAGAACAAAATATGACTCTATATGAATGCCTCTCGCAGTGTACCAGGATGTGCAATGACCTAGCATAGCAAAGACATAAAAAAACGGACAAGCCATGAAAACATCATGCTAGCTATCTTACGATCATGCAAGGCAACATGAAAATAAACGCTCAAGTCATGTATATGATGATGACGGAAGTTGCATGGCAATATATCTCGGACTGGCTATAGAAATGCCATGATAGGTAGGTACGGTGGCTGTTTTGAGGAAGATATAAGGAGGCTTATGTGTGATAGAGCGTATCGTATCACGGGGTTTGGATGCATGGTATGTCTCCACCGTATCTATAATTTTTTATTGTTCCATGCTATATTATATTCTGTTTTGGATGTTTAATGGGCTTTATTATACACTTTTATATTATTTTTGGGACTAACCTATTAACCGGAGGCCCAGCCCAAATTGCTGTTTTTTGCCTATTTCAGTGTTTCACAGAAAAAGAATATCAAACGGAGTCCAAACGGAATGAAACCTTTGGGAACGTGATTTTCGAAACAAACAAGATCCAAAGGACTTGGAGTCTACGTAAAGCAATCAACGTGGAGAGCACGAGGCAGGGGGGCGCGCCTACCCCCCCACCCAGGCGCACCCTCCACCCTCGTGGGGCCCACGTTGCCCCACCGACGTACTTCTTCGTCCTATATATACCTACGTACCCCCAAACCATCAGAGGCATCCACGAAAACCTAGTTCCAACACCGCAACCTTTTGTACCCGTGAGATCCCATCTTGGGGCCTTTTCCGGCGTCCTGCCGGAGGGGGCATTGATCACGGAGGGCTTCTACATCAACACCGTAGCCTCTCCGATGATGTGTGAGTAGTTTACCTCAGACGTTCGGGTCCATAGTTATTAGCTAGATGGCTTCTTCTCTCTCTTTGGATCTCAATACAAAGTCTCCTCGATTCTCTTGGAGATCTATTTGATGTAACTCTTCTTTTGCGGTGTGTTTGTGGAGACCAATGAATTGTGAGTTTATGATCAAGATTATCTATGAACAATATTTGAATCTTCTCCGAACTCTTTTATGCATGATTGGTTATCTTTGCAAGTCTCTTCGAATTATCAGTTTGGTTTGGCCTACTAGATTGATCTTTCTTGCAATGGGAGAAGTGCTTAGCTTTGGGTTCAATCTTGCGGTGTCCTTTCCCAGTGACAGCAGGGGCAGCAAGGCACGTATTGTATTGTTTCCATCGAGGATAACAAGATGGGGTTTATATCATATTGCATGAGTTTATCCCTCTACATCATGTCATATTGCTTAAAGCGTTACCCCGTTCTTATGAACTTAATACTCTAGATGCATGCTGGATAGCGGTCGATGTGTGGAGTAATAGTAGTAGATGCAGAATCGTTTCGGTCTACTTGTTACAGACGTGATGCCTATATACATGATCATACCTAGATATTCTCATAACTATGCTGAATTTTGTCAATTGCTCGACAGTAATTTGTTCACCCACCATAATACTTGTGCTCTTGAGAGAAGCCACTAGTGAAACCTATGGCCCCCGGGTCTATTCTCCATCATATTAATCTTCCAAGACTTAGCTATTTTTATTGTCGTTTATTTTACTTTGCATCTTTATCATAAAAATACCAAAAATATTATCTTATCATATCTAACAAATCTCACTCTCGTAAGTGACCGTGAAGGGATTAACAACCCCTGTTTTGCGTTGGTCGCGAGGTTCTTATTTGTTTGTGTAGGTGCGCGGGACTTGCGCATGATCTCCTACTGGATTGATACCTTGATTCTCAAAAACTGAGGGAAATACTTACGCTACTTTACTGCATCACCCTTTCCTCTTAAGGGAAAACCAACGCAGTGCTCAAGAGGTAGCAAGAAGGATTTCTCGCGGTGTTGCCGGGGAGATTCAAGCCAAGTCAAGTCAAGTCAAGACATACCAAGTACCCATCACAAACTCTTATCCCTCGCATTACATTATTTGCCATTTGCCTCTCATTTTCCTCTCCCCCACTTCACCCTTGCCGTTTTATTCGCCCCCTCTTTTCCGTTTGCCTCTTTTACGCTTGCTCCTTGTTTGCTCGTGTGTTGGATTGCTTGCTTGTCACGATGGCTCAAGATAATACTAAATTGTGTGACTTTACCAATACCAACAACAATGATTTTCTTATCACTCCGATTGCTCCTCTTACCGATGCTGAATCTTGTGAAATTAATGCTGCTTTGTTGAATCTTGTCTTGAAAGATCAATTCGCCGGCCTTCCTAGTGAAGATGCCGCTACCCATCTGAATAGCTTCGTTGATTTGTGTGATATGCAAAATAAGAAAGATGTGGACAATGATATTGTTAAATAGAAGCTATTTCCTTTTTCGCTTAGAGTCGTGCTAAAGTTTGGTTTTCATCTTTGCCTAAAAATAGTATTGATTCATGGAATAAGTGCAAATATGCTTTTATCTCTAAGTATTTTCCTCCCGCTAAAATCATCTCTCTTAGAAACGATATCATGAATTTTAAGCAACTTGATCATGAACATGTTGCACAAGCTTGGGAGAGGATGAAATTAATGGTACGTAATTGCCCTACACATGGTTTGAATCTTTGGATGATTATACAAAAAATTTATGCCGGATTGAATTTTGCTTCTAGAAACCTTTTAGATTCGGCCGCGGGAGGCACTTTTATGGAAATCACTTTAGGAGAAGCTACTAAACTCCTAGATAGTATTATGGTTAATTATTCTCAATGGCACACCGAAAGATCTACTAATAAAAAAGTTCACGCGATAGAAGAATTTAATGTGTTGAGTGGAAAGATGGATGAACTCATGAAATTATCTGCTACTAAAAGTGTTTCTTCTGATCCTAATGATATGCCTTTGTGTACTTTGATTGAGAATAATGATGAATCTTTGGATGTGAACTTTGTTGGTAGGAATAATTTTGTTAACAATGCGTATAGAGGAAACTATAATCCTAGGTCATTCCCTAGTAATTCCTCTAATAATTATGGTAATTCCTACAACAATTCTTATGGAAATTTTAATAAGATGCCCTCTGAATTTTAGACTAGTGTTAAGGAGTTTATGAATTCACAAAAGAATTTCAATGCTTTGCTTGAAGAAAAATTGCTTAAAGTTGATGAATTGGCTAGGAACATTGATAGAATTTCTCTTTGAAACTTAGATCTATTCCACCTAAGCATGATATCAATGAGTCTCTCAAAGCCATGAGAATTTCCATTGATGAGTGCAAATAAAGAACCGCTAGGATGCGTGCTAAGAAAGATTGCTTTGTGAAAGCGTGTTCTTCTAATTTTTATGAGAATAAAGATGAAGATCTAAAAGTTATTGATGTGTCTCCTATTAAATCTTTGTTTTGCAATATAAATCTTGATAATTATGGGACTGAATATGAGTTACCTTTACCTAGAAGGCATCCCAAAAATTCGGAGTTTTTAGATCTTGATGCTAAAGTTGGTAAAAGTGGGATTGAAGAAGTTAAAACTTTAGATATTAATGAACCCACTATTTTGGATTTCAAGGAATTTAATTATGATAAGTGCTCTTTGATAGTATGTATTTCCTTGTTGCAATCCGTGCTAAATTCTCCGCATGCTTATAGTCAAAATAAAGCTTTTAATAAACATATCGTTGATGCTTTGATGGAATCTTATGAAGAAAAACTTGAGTTGGAAGTTTCTATCCCTAGAAAACTTTATGATGAGTGGGAACCTACTATTAAAATTAAAATTAAAGATCATGAATGCTATGCTTTGTGTGATTTGGGTGCTAGTGTTTCCACGATTCCAAAAACTTTGTGCGATTTGTTAGGTTTCCGCGAATTTGATGATTGCTCTTTAAACTTGCACCTTGCGGATTCCACTATTATCTATGTGCCCGTAGATTTTATTGTTCATGATATAGATTGCAATCCTTCATGTCCTATTATTCTTGGTAGACCTTTCCTTAGAACAATTGGTGCAATTATTGATATGAAGGAAGGGAATATTAGATTCCAATTTCTGTTAAGGAAAGGCATGGAACACTTCCCTAGAAAGAAAATAAAATTACCTTATGAATCTATTATGAGAACCACTTATGGATTGCCTTCCAAATATGGCAATACCTAAATCTATACTTGCTTTTATGCCTAGCTAAGGGCGTTAAACGATAGCGCTTGTTAGGAGGCAACCCAATTTTATTTTTAGTTTTTTTTCGCTTTTTTCTTCTGTTTAGGAATAAATCTTTGATCTAGCCTCTTCTTAGATTTGTTTTTGTGTTTTAATTAGTGTTTGTGCCAAGTTAAACCTATAAGATCATCTTGGATAATAGTTATTTGATCTTGCTGAAAATGCCCGAAACTTTCTGTTCACGAAAACAATTGTTAAAAATCACCAGAACGTGATAAAATATTGATTCCAATTGCAGTAGATCAATAAACAAATTTTCTAGGTCGTCCTATTTTGGCAGAATTGTTTTGGTTCCAGAAGTTTGCGTTAGTTACAGATTACTACAGACTATTCTGTTTTTGACAGATTCTGTTTTTCGTCTCTTGTTTGCTTATTTTGATGAATCTATGGCTAGTAAAATAATTTATAAACCATAGAGAAGTTGGAATACAGTAGGTTTAACACCAATATAAATAAATAATGAGTTCAATACAGTACCTTGAAGTTGTGTTTTGTTTTCTTTCGCTAACGGAGCTCACGAGATTTTCTGTTGAGTTTTGTGTTGTGAAGTTTTCAAGTTTTGGGTAAAAGATTTGATGGATTATGGAACAAGGAGTGGCAAGAGCCTAAGCTTGGGGATTCCCATGGCACCCCAAGATAATCTAAGGACACCAAAAAGCCAAAGCTTGGGGATGCCCCGGAAGGCATCCCCTCTTTCGTCTTCGTCCATCGGTAACTTTACTTGGAGCTATATTTTTATTCACCACATGATATGTGTTTTGCTTGGAGCATCTTGTATGTTTTGAGTCTTTGTTTGTTAGTTTGCCACAATCATCCTTGCTGTACACACCTTTTGAGAGAGACACACATGATTCGGAATTTATTAGAATACTCTATGTGCTTCACTTATATCTTTTAGAGCACGGTGGTGGATTTGTTTTATAGAAACTACTGTTCTCTCATGCTTCACTTATATTATTTTGAGAGTCCTACAAAACAGCATGGTAATTTGCTTTAATTATGATAGGCATCTAAGATTAGTACAAATATGTTCTTATGAGTGTGATGAATACTATGAGAAGTTTGATGCTTGATAACTGTTTTGAGATATGAAGATGGTGATATTAGAGTCATGCTAGTTGAGTAGTTGTGAATTTGAGAAATACTTGTGTTAAAGTTTGTGATTCCCGTAGCATGCACGTATGGTGAACCGTTATGTGATGAAGTCGGAGCATGATTTATTTATTGATTGTCTTCCTTATGAGTGGCGGTCGGGGACGAGCGATGGTCTTTTCCTACCAATCTATCCCCCTAGGAGGCTGCGCGTAATACTGGCTTTGATAACTTGTAGATTTTTGCAAATATGAGTTCTTTATGACTAATGTTGAGTCCATGGATTATACGCACTCTCATCCTTCCACCATTGCTAGCCTCTCTAATACCGCACACTTTTCGCCGGTATCATACACCCACCATATACCTTCCTCAAAACAGCCACCATACCTACCTATCATGGCATTTCCATAGCCATTCTGAGATATATTGCCATGCAACTTACCACTGTTCCGTCTACTATGACACGCTTCATCATTGTCATATTGCTTTGCATGATCATGTAGTTGACATCGTATTTGTGGCAAAGCCACCGTTCATAATTCTTTCATACATGTCACTCTTGATTCATTGCATATCCCGGTACACCGCGGAGGCATCCACATAGAGTCATATTTTGTTCTAAGTTTGAGTTGTAATTCTTGAGTTGTAAAGAAAATAAAAGTGTGATGATCATCATTATTAGAGCATTGTCCCAAGTGAGGAAAGGATGATGGAGAGTGTGATTCCCCCATAAGTCGGGATGAGACTCCGGACTAAATAAAAAAAGAAAGGCCATAAAAAAGAGAAAAGGCCAAACAAAAAAAATGAGAGAAAAAGAGAGAAGGGACAATGCTACTATCCTTTTACCACACTTGTGCTTCAAAGTAGCACCATGATCTTCATGATAGAGAGTCTCCTATGTTATCACTTTTCATATACTAGTGGGAATTTTTCATTATAGAACTTGGCTTGTATATTCCAACGATGGGCTTCCTCAAAATGCCCTAGGTCTTCGTGAGCAAGCGAGTTGGATGCACACCCACTTAGTTGCTTTTCTTGAGCTTTCATATACTTATAGCTCTAGTGCACCCGTTGCATGGCAATCTCTACTCACTCACATTGATATATATTAATGGGCATCTCCATAGCCCGTTGATACGCCTAGTTGATGTGAGACTATCTTCTCCTTTTTGTCTTCTCCACAACCACCATTCTATTCCACATATAGTGCTATGTCCATGGCTCACGCTCATGTATTGCGTGAAGATTGAAAAGTTTGAGAACACCAAAAGTATGAAACAATTGCTTGGCTTGTCATCGGGGTTGTGCATGATTAAATACTTTGTGTGATGAAGATAGAGCATAGCCAGACTATATGATTTTGTAGGGATAACTTTCTTTGGCCATGTTATTTTGAGAAGACATAATTGCTTAGTTAGTATGCTTGAAGTATTATTATTTTTATGTCAATATTAAACTTTTGTATTGAATCTTTCGGATGTGAACATTCATACCACAATTAAGAAAATTACATTGCAAATTATGCTAAGAAGCATTCCACATCAAAAATTCTGTTTTTATCATTTACCTACTCGAGGACGAGTAGGAATTAAGCTTGGGGATGCTTGATACGTCTCCAACGTATCTATAATTTTTGATTGTTCCATGCTATATTATATTCTGTTTTGGATGTTTAATGGGCTTTATTATAAACTTTTATATTATTTTTGGGACTAACCTATTAACCGGAGGCCCAGTCCAAATTGCTGTTTTTTGCCTATTTCAGTGTTTCGCAGAAAAAGAATATCAAACGGAGTCCAAACGGAATGAAACCTTCGGGAACATGATTTTCGGAACAAACGAGATCCAGAGGACTTGGAGTCTACGTAAAGAAATCAACATGGAGAGCACGAGGCAGGGGGCGCGCCTACCCCCCCACCCAGGCGCGCCCTCCATCCTCGTGGGGCCCACGTTGCTCCACCGACGTACTTCTTCCTCCTACATATACCTACGTACCCCCAAACCATCAGAGGCATCCACGAAAACCTAGTTCCACCGTTGCAACCTTCCGTACCCGTGAGGTCCCATCTTGGGGCCTTTTCCGGCGTCCTGCCGGAGGGGGCATTGATCACGGAGGGCTTCTACATCAACACCGTAGCCTCTCCGATGATGTGTGAGTAGTTTACCTCAGACCTTTGGGTCCATAGTTATTAGCTAGATGGCTTCTTCTCTCTCTTTGGATCTCAATACAAAGTTCTCCTCGATTCTCTTGGAGATCTATTTGATGTAACTCTTCTTTTGCGGTGCGTTTGTCGAGACCGATGAATTGTGGGTTTATGATCAAGATTATCTATGACCAATATTTGAATCTTCTCTGAATTCTTTTATGTATGATTGGTTGTCTTTGCAAGTCTCTTCGAATTATCAGTTTGGTTTGGCCTACTAGATTGATCTTTCTTGCAATGGGAGAAGTGCTTAGCTTTGGGTTCAATCTTGCGGTGTCCTTTCCCAGTGACAGCAGGGGCAGCAAGGCACGTATTGTATTGTTGCCATCAAGGATAACAAGATGGGGTTTATATCATATTGCATGAGTTTATCCCTCTACATCATGTCATCTTTCTTAAAGCGTTACTCCGTTCTTATGAACTTAATACTCTAGATGCATGCTGGATAGCGGTCAATGTGTGGAGTAATAGTAGTAGATGCAGAATCGTTTCGGTCTACTTGTTACGAACGTGATGCCTATATTCATGATCATACCTAGATATTCTCATAACTATGCTCAGTTCTATCAATTGCTCGACAGTAATTTGTTCACCCACCGTAATACTTATGCTCTTGAGAGAAGCCACTAGTGAAACCTATGGCCCCCGGGTCTATTCTCCATCATATTAATCTTCCAACACTTAGCTATTTTTATTGCCGTTTATTTTACTTTGCATCTTTATCATAAAAATACCAAAAATATTATCTTATCATATCTATCAGATCTCACTCTCGTAAGTGACCGTGAAGGGATTGACAACCCCTTTTTCGCGTTGGTTGCGAGGTTCTTATTTGTTTGTGTAGGTGCGCGGGACTTGTGCGTGATCTCCTACTGGATTGATACCTTGGTTCTCAAAAACTGAGGGAAATACGTACGCTACTTTACTGCATCACCCTTTCCTCTTCAAGGGAAAACCAATGCAGTGCTCAAGAGGTAGCAATGCACCGGCGAAGTTTGCACCAACTCTCAAGGTGAAAAAGGGCAATGCACGATACCGAAGAGGCTAGCAATGATGGAAGGGTGAGAGTGCGTATAATCCATTGACCCAACATTAGTCATAAATAATTCACATACTTATTGTCGGTATCAAAACCGGCGGATCTCGGGTAGGGGGTCCCGAACTGTGCGTCTAAGGTCGATGGTAACAGGAGGCGGGGGACACAATGTTTACCCAGGTTCGGGCCCTCTCTATGGAGGTAATACCCTACTTCCTGCTTGATTGATCTTGATGAATATGAGTATTACAAGAGTTGATCTACCACGAGATCGTTATGGCTAAAACCCTAGAAGTCTAGCCTGTATGACTATGGTAATGAGGCTATCCCCCGATCCGAACTAAACCCTACAATTTATATAGACACCGGAGGGGACTAGGGTTGTACAAAGTCGGTTATAGAGAAAGGAATCTTCATATTTGGTCGCCAAGATTGCCTTCCACGCCAAGGAGAGTCCCATCCGGACACGGAAGAGAGTCTTCGGTCTTGTATCTTCACAGCCCATTAGTCCGGCCCATGTCTAACAGGCCGGACGCCCGAGGACCCCTTAGTCGAGGACTCCCTCAGTAGCCCCTGAACCAGGCTTCAATGACGAGGTGTCCGGCGCACAGATTGTCTTCGGCATTGCAAGGCGGGTTCTCCCTTCCGAATACTCCAAGATAGTCTTCGGACGCAATGAACACGTCCGGATCTGCAACACAAGTACCACACACACAGCCATAGAGAGTATAATATTTCACAAGTCCAATCCGCCGACAACTTTTTGTAATGTGACATCACACTTGCCCGGTCATTATTTCGAACCGTTTCCTGTCCTGCCGTTCCACGTTTTGAGGCGCGGTTTTTATTGGCACGTCTTGTCGAGGCAGAGATCGTGTCCCCTTATTGAGGGATTTTCATCAATATGAGCGCGGGTAACCCAACCATTCCATTGGAAAGATTCCTTAGGAATAGGCAGGCTTTCAGGCTTAGGAGGAGGCGTTCGATACCCGTTGCCTTTATAAAGGAGCCAAGGGTCATCTTTATTTACGCCAAACCTCTCCTCAGCCTTCCCAACCTCGAGTTCTAGCACCCAAGGTTCGACTCCATTGCTTCAAGCTTCCCAGTCATGTCCGGACCCAGCCCGCAAGGCCGATGGGTGGCATCCTCTGTCACAGAGGTGGACATTGCGAAGCTTCGGGCGGCCAGATACCCAACCGTGGAGATTCCCCACAGGCTTCCTGCTCAAGGACAGGTTATTCTGACTCCCAGATCCGGCGAGAGGTTCGTATTCATCTCTCACTTCCTCCGAGGGCTAGGGTTCGCTCTTCACCCCTTCGTTCGGGGGCTCATGTTTTATTACGGACTAGATTTTCATGACCTAGCCCCAGATTCCTTCCTCCACGTCTCGGCATTTATCATTACGTGTGAGGCCTTCCTCCGAATTCCCCCACACTTCGGCTTATGGCTCAAGACCTTCAGTGTGGCGCCGAAGGTGGTCGACGGGAAACAAACGGTGTGCGGCGGTGCTGTAGTGAGCAAGCTTACCAATACTCACTGGCCAAAAGGCTCTTTCACCGAAACTTGCACCCAATGGCAGCAGGAGTGATTTTATATCACAGAACCCCGCGGTACCAAGTGGGCCACTATACCCGCGTTCCGTTCTGGCCCTCCGTTACAGCTTGCATCATGGATTAATAAGGGGCTGGACTGGGGATCAGTTGATGAAGTGCAGACTCTACAGAGCTGCATCCGAACCCTCCTCGAGAGGGACATCGATCTTGTCAACGTGATTCAAGTAATGCTAAGCCGCCGAACCCTGCCATGTCAGTGTAGGCCTCTCCGCATGTGGGAGTTTAATCCGGAAGGACCACGAACCTTCCAACACTTCTGCGGCACTACGCACAAAGGAATGTGGAAGTTGTTTTTCGGGAAACAAAAATAGTGGCCGGACACCACCGAGGACCTTGGCCTTGACTGCAACCATCTGGATACCTCGGTAAGCGCTCAACTTCCAAACACTTTGTAGTTAGGTACACCGTAGTACGTTACTGAACAGACTATCTTCCTCCAGGGCTGGATAAAGAAAGCAGAGCGTATTAGGTGTCCGGCCCCCCTCCCCGAAGACTCAGCGGATCCCGTACCAACGAGGATGCTGGCCCCGGCGCCGTACCAGGTGCCTGCGAAGGGAGACAAGGCGGAGAGCGGTAAAGCCAAAGGTGGCCTCCCTTCCGAGGGTACATCAGACACCGAGTCTGGGGAGATAAAGATTCCCCCGCCCTAAGGCCAAAGTGAAGGAGAAGCCAATATTCCTTCTCCCCATGGTAAGAAAAGGGCCACCTCCGAAAGTTGGGAGGAAACGGCTCCTAAGCGAGGCAGGATGCCCCCGTTGGGTGGCCCGGGCTTGGAGGGCGATGTCATCGCATGGTCCTAGGGAGAGGACAAGCCTTCGGGCAAACCGTAAGTGAACGAGGGTGCTTTTAAACATATCCCGTCCCTTTCTTGTGACCGAGGTAACATCTAGCATATATGTTTTTTGCAGCTCGGCGAACAGTCTTCAGCAATCCTCTTCCTCAGGGAACCTTCTCCCAGAGATGATGGAAAGCGAGACGCATCCACCGGTCTCCTCGCCCAATAGGGCGGACGACCTTGAGGTGTCGTCGCGGAGGGTCTCTCCTGATCAACAAGTGGCGCGAGGGATGGCGAAGACACAACCCGAAGGTAATACTTCGGTAGCCCAGAGTCCGGGGGCCGATAATAAAGGCCGCGAGCTGTTCGGCCTACAGCCGGAGACAATCACAGGGACGAATAAACGGATCCCTTCAAAGGGAGGCCGTACTCCTACGGCAGCTTCCGGAGATCCCGAAGCGCCGGACGTATTGACGAACATGCTGCACAAGGCGTTTGTCTCAGAGGAACATCGTACCTTGATGGGTACGGTGGTTGAAAGGGTTCTATTCGCGAAAGCGGGTTGAATGAAGCCTTTGTGAGCTTGCTAAAAGCTTCGAGGTTTGTAATGTAATATTTTTTGATTGTGCTTGACTCACACACTGCACCTGTGTATAGGTAGTAGCCCCTGAGACTCGGATTGGCTTCCCAAGGGAGGCGATCAGAGGATCAAAAAAAGATATTTCTAGGAAATAATATCATTAATTGAAATGCAGGCTGTCGCTTCCCGGGCGTCCGCCCGGACTACAGAAGTTGTCGATCTAGAGCGGAAGCTTGATATGGCGGGAGATGACCTTATGCTTATCAACAAGCGTCTTGACGAGTCGCAAGGTATGTTTTTGGGGCAGTCCTTACAAGCGCATGCTTTGTAATGTGAGCATCACGCGAAATATTGTATACTGAGATATGCATTAATGCAGATGGTGCCGTCGCAGTCGAGATCCTTCGGGCTGAGCTGGCCCGGGCCAAAGAGCAGGTCCGGATTAATAATGCGGCTGCCGAGAAGGCATCTGCCGAGTTAAAGGCCAAACAGGCTGCTCGGCGCCAATGCGAGGAGGGAATATCCATGATGACGCGTGAGCTAAAGGATGCCGCTAGCCACTGTGAAATCCTCGAGAAGGATAATAAAGCCAAAACGGCTGATCTTAACAAGGCCTTACGGGAGGCGAAAGAAGCGCGGTCTGAATCTAGAGCGGCCCGGGAGGAGATCCGACAAGCTGGAGAGATCACGGTTGGTAAGCCCTTTTTATTGCAAACTAAGTTCGGTGATCCGGATTATGCTCCACTTAATCAGGTGTGGAGTTCTCCAGACACGTTATTGGACCTGCCGAAGAGTGCTTCCGATGCGGCGCAGTTTTACCAAGCGCAAGAAGGGTGTGCAATGGAGAAGCTTTCCTGGTCGCAATTCGGTGCGTCAAAACGCCCACTGTTGCTGAACGAACAGATGACCCAATGGGCTGAGCTCCATAGACTATCCGGTTCTGTTATGAGGGACATCGTGATCGGGCTGTGGCCGAACGAGCCAATTTCGGATAGTTATTTTGGTTTGGCACGGCGACTTGCTGATGCGGTGCCGCGTATCGACGTCGTGAAACGGTCAGCGTGCATTGAAGGTGCACGGATGGCCTTTGCCCGTGTCAAGACATATTGGGCGAAGATGAAGGCCACTGATGTTGCAGCGAAGGGTCCACCCAAGGGCAAGGACCATCATGCACCAGAGCATTATTTCGAGGATGTCCTGGAGGGTGCCCGCTTGATAGAGGGCCAATGCTCGAAAAACATGATATTCGAGTGAAATGTATGGAAATTTGTAAAAGACAATATTACAATAAGGCTATTTTTGTAGTTTCGCCTAAAACTTTTGTTCCTCCTGTGCGGCCGTTTTTGTATTAATCTGAAAGTTTTCTAGTCGTCGGCTTCAGCCCCCTCGTATAAAGTACGGGGGTGTTCGGAAAAGCATTTGGTCACTCTTAACCCAACGTCTTGGTCCATTAAGGAGGTGTCCATGCGGTGAACGAGGCAATCGGACTATAGGGCATTAACACTTTCACTTAGCCATAGGAGTTTTATAGGGGGGACTACGATATAGCCCCTGGTATGTGTACGGCTTATTCCAATATGGTGTGTTACATATATGACCTGAAGAAAAATGTCCTTCGTATAATATGGAGGGAATCGTGAAAGATTCCGATAAGTCATTGAGTGGTTGACCAGCTCTCGCCGCATCATGACAGTCAGTTTTTGGCTTTCTCTACTGAGGTGCTTGACCAGATGAACCGGAAGCACAATCGCGGTAGTTCTCCCTTTACTACCCTAGCCGATAGAGCAGAACGTAAGGTAGCAAGCACAGGAGCCGGACAACCCAACTATTGACCCAATACATGATTCAGAGCTGATGCATATAAGGCCAAACTCGCGACGCCGAAGTGCGCTATAAAGTTGTTCGGACTTGTCGGCAACTCATTTGTTCCCATACCGAGCCCCTGGCAAGTTATGCCGAGGTGTATGTGTGAAACAACCACATGAGCCAAATTCAGTTCTTTTTAGAAAAAAGCGAATGCTGGATGCGGATTATGTTTACTGGGACCTGAGTGATATGCAAATCGTTATTTTATAGATAAAAAAGCCGCAACCCTGGCTATTTGACATGCCTGGGGTCGAAGGCGGAGGGAAAAGGCACATTACAGGCTCAAAATAAAGAGTGCGGTCTACAAAAAGTTATTTTGGACCTCCTATCGCACATCTGCGTTGCCTGTCCTCGGTGAGGGGACTCCTTGACGGGAATAGCCCTTAGGTGAGTGTACGAATCCGAACTCCGATAGATTCCATGAGATGATTAGCCTTTGCGTCACCTGTGGTAAAGGAAAGAGAAAGAGTAATTAGAAAGGAAACAAAGGTTATGGGAGTGCTTGCAGGCTCATCCGTATTGTGCTTCCGCCGATGCCCAGGGTATCTTAAGTGCATAGTTATGTATGCGCGGTACAGATTTCGCAGATATATGAGGTTGGCGGCGGAAGCCGAACTGCTATTTCCGCTCCGGAATTGGTCGATCCTGTTGAATGGAGACCGGTGGCTTAATGGCCGACAAGGTATGCGGTTTAATAAGACCGCTTTGTACTGAAGTTGCCGTAGTATGATCTTCAGTCCGGAGGGAGTGCTTCTCCTGCTCCCTTGTAGAGTTGTGTATCGTGTATACCATGTTCACTGTTTTTTTACTTCGGGGGGAAATTGCTTCTAACCCCCGGTATTTGGTTGGCGAGTCTCTTCGTCGTCGCTATCACCGGGCGGCCTCCTCCCCTTGTGTTCGGCGTTGAGCTTGCCGGCCTACTTGAAGACCCAACAACTTCTATTGGTATGATTAGCTGGTTTGTCGGGGTGGCCATGAATCTGGCAGGGTCGATCCAATATCCTGTCTAAATTGGATGGTCCGTCTCTGTTCGCCTTGAATGGCTTTTTCCGTTGACCAGGTTTGGGACCGTTGAATCCGGCGTTGACCGCTGTGTCACGCGTTCTTTCATTATCATTGCAACGTTTGTGCTCGCTGCGTCATGGCTTGCCATTGCCGTCTTGGATTTCGGAAGTGCCCGGATCGCTGGCACTGTTGCTTCTACGAGCAAGCCAGCTATCTTCTCCCGCGCAAAAGCGGGTCATTAGAGCGGTAAGGGCTGTCATGGATTTTGGTTTTTCTTGACCAAGGTGGCGGGCGAGCCATTCATCCCAGACGCTGTGTTTGAAGGCCGCTAGGGCTTCCGCGTCCGGACAGTCAACGATTTGGTTCTTTTTAACTAAGAACCTAGTCCAGAGCTTCCTGGCTGACTCTCCGGGCTACTGGACAATGTGACTTAAGTCATCGGCATCCGGTGGCCGAACAGATGTTCCTTGGAAGTTGTCGCGGAAGGTGTCTTCCAAGTCCTCCCAGCTGCCAATAGAGTTTTTCGGCGGACTGTTTAACCAGTACCGAGCTGGTCCTTTGAGTTTTAGTGGTAGGTATTTGATGGCATGAAGGTCATCTCCGCGGGCCATGTGGATATGGAGGAGGAAGTCCTCGATCCATACCGCGGGATCAGTTGTTCTGTTGTATGATTCGATATTCATGGGCTTAAACCCGTCTAGGAATTCGTGCTCCATTACTTCGTCTGTGAAGCAAAGAGGGTGTGCAGCGCCTCTATATTAGGCCACACTGCGACGTACCTCCGATGGAGTCCGTTTGCGGTTTTTGGCCCGGGCATGGCTAGGTTTGTCACGTCCGAATAGGTAGCCGTCTGTAACACCCTGAATGTAACTTTCTATATTTGTAACTCCAACTCTTGCCATTTCCGGCTTTGTGATATGATATTTCCTTCGTGGTTGGGTTTTTGTCTCTCATTTTGAATTTTGTTCATGTCATGCATTTCATCTCATGTCATCATGTGCATCTTCATGGTGTAGCTCATTGCATTGTGGCATGTTCTATGTGGATCCAAGCATCATCATCCCCCTTCTCTCATCACCACCTCTCCTCCTCTTTTCTTTCTTTGGCAAGTGCCATCTTGCCCTCCTCCATTAATGTTCATCTTTGCCTCATAAATCATCCACCTCATCTTTAACCTCTCTGCCAAATTTCAGCTCATTTGGAGTTGTGTTGGTTAGGTTCAAAAATGCTCCAAGTTTGAACTATATTCAAACTTGTTGTATTTTTCTACCTCAAAAAATGCCCAACTCAATTTTATCAAATTGAGCATAATTCCAGAGTTATGGGGATATTTTTATATTTCTCTAACTCCTCCCCTATATCCCTGTACTTTTCTGTTCAATTCTCTGTCTGAGGGTAAAGGAAAAAGAAACAGCAGCAGGGGCAGTCAGCAGCACCAGCACCCTGCCTGGGCCTCAGCCCAACAGCGCGGCCCAGCCAGCCTCCCGCAGCCCACCTAGCCCGCAAGCGACAGGAGCTTCGTCCTCCTGTACCGCAGCACATCCAACATGTCCATGTCGACACCCCGGTTGATTTGACGGCCGTCCGGCGTCCCTAGCCCCTATAAAGCATGTCCAAACCCTACCCAGGTCTCTCCTCTGTCCATCCAGGCCATCTCCTTCCCTCGCCGCCGCCAAGTAAGGCTAGCCCAAGCCACGCCGTCGCCCTGCCCACGATGCTCCGGCCGAGCATGAGCTCGCGCTCGGAGTAGCTCGTCGCCGCGCCTCTGACCCCCTCGGACACGATGGAGAGGAACGCCAAGTACCTCTCCGCCCCCCCCCCCCCCGCCTCCACGCACGCGACCACACGGCCTCGGGTTCGACCTCCACGACGCTGCCTTCTTCCTCTGCTTCACGGACAGCAGCCCCACCAAGTTCAGAGCTCCCTCGCGTCGTCTCCGGCTCGTCTCCGTCGAATCCATCGTGTCCTAGGGTGAGCTGGGTAACGCGTCTCCCTCTCCATTTCTTTCCATGGCATGTAGAACCCCGTAGCACTCGCCCGATCCATGTCTTCTCCGCGCTCGTAGTGCTCCGGCAATCTCTGAAGTTTTAGTTGCGCATGTTTTGCTCCTGCACGTGCACACGCGCACACGCGCACTCGCGCTCTCCCCTGTTCCCACATGCTTGCGCACGCTCGCTCGCCGCGCCCATAGCCCCACATGCATCTGCACTCGCGCGCGCACCTTGCCTGCTCATGCCGCTCGCTCGCCGTGCCGTGCGCACCCGAGACGAGCTCGAGCTCGTGCTCGGGCACCGCAAGCACGCGCCTTCCGCAGCCGCTCCGCGTGCACACCCTGGCCCCGCCTTCAAATTCCACACCCTCGCCGGTGACCCTCTGCTTCAGTGGTCGCCGTCGTGCTTGCTGGCAGCGGCGCCGTTCTCCTCTGCCGCCGGCAGGACCAGCCAGCCCCGCGCAGCGTTAGGTCAAGAGGTTCAGCGACCGTTTCTTGCAACAACAGCAGCAGGAGCATAGTGGTTGTGGTCTTGCTGTTCCACCCAGAAGTGCAGGGTTTGAATCCCAGACTCCATATGTGTACCTTCGGCCTTTTAATTTTTCTTGGGACACTCACGTCTCGGCCCCACTGTCATACAAACACGCACACAGCTCTCTCCTTTTTTTTTGTGTTTTGTTCATATTACCCCACGTTTTCCATTTGTGGAACGGACCCTCTTTCCTATTTGGGCAAGTCCAAACCTGAAAAGTACAGATCAGGCAGTTTTCCAATTCTGTCATATTTCCCTTTTAGGCAGGTTTTAACTTAATGCACTTGTGGATGTTTTTCTACAGTGACCCCAACATATTATATATGTTTTGGGGGTAAAAAAATCCAATGAGTCTAGTGGTGGCATTATTTACTGCATTTGAGCAAGTTTGCACACATGTCATTTTGCATCATGTTGCTGTTTTGTCTTTTATGTATATATTTATGCAAACATGCTATGGGGTAGTTTTGCACATGAACATGCTCTCCAACATGCCTACTACATGCTAGATTTTGTTACATGCCATGACATGCTTTATGTTGAGTTAATCAAGCTTGTAAACATGCCAACATGAATCTGTTTTTGCCATGCTAGTCATTTTCACTAAGTCTGCTAGAACTGTTGTCATTTGCATTTTTGCCATGCTGTTTGAGAGCTGTTCGAGTGAGTTATAGCAGTAGCTCAGTGTTCATGTATTGTAGAGATTAACATGTAGTTCACTCCCATGTATTCAGTTTTCATGTTTGTTGCTGTAGCATATTTAAACCTTGCATCTAAGTGGCCATGTTGCTGTTTTAAGCAGTTTGCATCATATCTTGTTTTGCTTGTCGTTTGCAAACCGTGTACCCGTTTCCGGTGATCCTTATATCGATTTCGACCGAAATCACCTCCTCTTTCCAGCGGCATACTTGGTTTGCCAAGTTGATGCCTCATTCATCTTTTTCCTTCCGGAGTACCCATACGCATTGCACATCATATATTGCATATCGTGCCATGTCTTGCATCATGTTGCTTGTGCATTGCACTGTGATTGATTGTTGTTCTGTTGCTTGGGTTATTGCTTTGGGTAGAGCCGGGAGACGAGTTCGTGAACTAGGAACCTGTTGAGTATGCTAACGAGGAGCAAGCTTTCGACAACTCTGAGAACTTTGCAGGCAAGATGACCATTACCCTCGATATCACTTCTATCTTTTCTTGCTAGTTGTTCGCTCTATCGCTATGTTGCGCTACCTACCACTTGTTTACCATGCCTCCCATATTGCCATGTCAAGCCTCTAACCCACCTTCCTAGCAAACCGTTATTTGGCTATGTTACAGCTTTGCTCAGCCCCTCTTATAGCGTTGTTAGTTGCAGGTGAAGTTGAAGTTTGGGCCATGTTGGAACATGATGATGTTGGAATATCACAATATCTCCTATTTAATTAATGCATCTATATACCTGGTAAAGGGTGGAAGGCTCGGCCTTATGCCTGGTGTTTTGTTCCACTCTTGCCGCCTTAGTTTCCGTCATACCGGTGTTATGTTCCTTGATTTTGCATGCCTTACGTGGTTGGGGTTATGGGACCCCCTTGACAGTTTGCTTTGAATAAAACTCCTCCAGCAAGGCCCAACCTTGGTTTTACATTTGCCTACCTAAGCCCTTTCCCTTGGGTTTTCGCGAGCCCGAGGGTCATCTTTATTTTATCCCCCCGGGCCAGTGCTCCTCTGAGTGTTGGTCCGAACCGGGCAGCCTGCGGGGCCACCTCGGGGAAACTTGAGGGCTGGTTTTACTTGTAGCTTGACCTATCCGGTGTGCCCTGAGAACGAGATATGTGCAGCTCCTATTGGGATTTGTCGGCACAGTCAGGCGGTCCTGCTGGTCTTGTTTTACCATTGTCGAAATGTCTTGTAACCGGGATTCCGAGACTGATCGGGTCTTTCTGGGAGAAGGAATATCCTTCGTTAATCGTGAGAGCTTGTGATGGGCTAAGTTGGTACACCCCTGCAGGGTATAAACTTTCAAGAGTCGTGCCTACGGTTATGTGGCAGATGGGAATTTGTTAATGTCCGGTTGTAGAGAACTTGACACTTGACTTAATTAAAATGCATCAATCGTATGTGTAGCCGTGATGGTCTCTTCTCGGCGGAGTCCGGGAAGTGAACACGGTTTGGGTTATGTATGAACGTAAGTAGTTTCAGGATCACTTCTTGATCATTGCTAGCTTCACGACCGTTGCATAGCTTTCTCTTCTCGCTCTTATTTGCGTATGTTAGCCACCATACTTGCTTAGTGCTTGCTGCAACTCCACCTCATTACCCCATCCTACCCATAAGCTTAAATAGTCTTGATCTCGCGGGTTTTGAGATTGCTGAGTCCTCGTGACTCACAGATACTACCAAAACAGTTGCAGGTGCCGATGATACCAATGCAGGTGGCAACCGAGCTCAAGTGGGAGTTCAATGAAGTTCTTGGTCGTTACTATGTTTCGTTTCCTGATGATGAGTAGTGGAGCCCAGTTGGGACGATAGGGGATCTAGCATTTGGGGTAATCTTCTTTTCATTTGAATTCGTCCGTAGTCGGACTATGTGTGTACTCTGAATGATGTATGTTTAATTAATGTATTGTGTGAAGTGGCGATTGTAAGCCAACTCTTTATCCCATTCTTGTTCATTACATGGGATTGTGTGAAGATGACCCTTCTTGCGACAAAACCACCATGCGGTTATGCCTCCAAGTCGTGCCTCACGTGGGAGATATAGCCACATCGTGGGTGTTACACCATCGTTGCGTGTCGAGGCATGTCCTCGCGATTCATAGATCGATCTTGTATGTCCTGCTCTACTGTCCAGCTCCTGCCGAAGGTCGTACGTATAACCCCGAGCTGTTTATTCCTGCCTTTATGGCGAGGTGGGGCGGTCTGGTGTTCGGCTTGAGTTGCCGCTTTATCCCGACTGCGTGGCGGTCGATCGGCCGCGTTGCGTGATGATGGTACGGGCTCCAGCGCCTCGTCATCGAACTGAGGTAGTAATTTGCGCTTTGGGTAATTTTTTGGCTGGCCACTAAGGCCATATTCCTCGGCGGACAGGACTCCGGTCCATCTATCGTTGAGCAGATCTTGGTCAGCTTGAAGCTGCTGCTGCTGCTGCTTCTTTTTCAGGCTCCTTGCAGTGGCTACTAGCTGGCGTTTAAAGTGCTCCTGCTCGAGAGGTTCCTCAGGCACTATGAAATCCTCATTACCGAGGCTCTCCTATTCCTCGGAGAGCGGAAGATAATTACTGTCCTCCGAGTCTTCGTGTATGGCCTGTTCATCAGGGCTAACGTGCACGTCTTCCCGTTCATCCTGTTTGGAGATTGCCCCAACAGGGTCTTCATTGTCTTCGGCATCGTCCGGAGTATTGTTTTCTCCGGTGCCGGTGTATTTGTCTTTTGCACGACGTGACTTAGAGCGGCGCCACTGACGCCGGCGTCTGGGCTGTATCTCAGGCGGTTTGTCCTCATCTGGATCCTCTTTGTCAGCGTTGTTAGTTTCTTTAGGTTTATCCACCATGTATACGTCGTACGAAGAAGTGGCCGTCCAGCATCCGGTAAACGGCGGGTTTTGGACCTGCTCCTCATCGGCATCGTCGTCCATACCGTCGATGTCTTCGGAGCCGTAATCAAGCATGTCGGTTAAGTCCTCGATAGTGGCTATGTAGTGGGTGGCGGGTGGGAAACGAAATTCCCCGTCATCAGCCTCCAGTTCAAACCGGACATAGCTCGGTTGTGAGTCTCCCGCCAAGGACAGATTTTTTAATGAGTTTAGCACATCGCCAAAAGGCGAGTGTCGGAAGATGTCTGCGGCGCTGAATTCGAAGATCGATAACTGATCAAGCTCGGCGTCCGCGGACGCACATGGTTCGGAACTTATGGCCGGAAACGAGTCCGAAGTTCCGGAGGCACAGGTATCACCCGAGGTTAGCTCTGTGTGCGGCTCCGACGCCGTGGAATCTGCGGCCTCCGTGGCGGGGTTGAACTTCCCGTCCTCGGATGGCGCGATTTGCTCCGGATCTAAGGCCGGACTAGTTTCAGGTGCAATTTCCTGAGCATGGTCCGATGACAGATTTGGGTCATGTTCATCGTAGGGACAGGGAGCGGCTGCCGTGGTCTCAAAGCCGTCGAAGATCAAGTCTCCATGGATATCCGCGATGTAGTTCAAGCTCCCAAATCTGACCTCATGGCCAGGGGCGTAGCTATCGATCTGCTCCAGATGGCCAAGCGAGTTGGCCCGCAGCGCGAAGGCGCCGAACACGAAGATCTGTCCGGGGAGGAAGGTTTCCCCTTGGACAGCATCGTTGTTGATGATTGAAGGAGCCATCGAACCTTTTGGGAACGGCACAGTGGAACTCTCAATGAAAGCACCAATGTCGGTGTCAAAACCATCGGATCTTGGGTAGGGGGTCCCGAACTGTGCGTCTAAGTTCGATGGTAACAGGAGGCGGGGGACACAATGTTTACCCAGGTTCGGGCCCTCTCTATGGAGGTAATACCCTACTTCCTGCTTGATTGATCTTGATGAATATGAGTATTACAAGAGTTGATCTACCACGAGATCGTTATGGCTAAAACCCTAGAAGTCTAGCCTGTATGACTATGGTAATGAGTCTATCCCCCGATCCGTACTAAACCCTCCGGTTTATATAGACACCGGAGGGGACTAGGGTTGTACAAAGTCGGTTACATACAAAGGAATCTTCATATTTGGTCGCCAAGCTTGCCTTCCACGCCAAGGAGAGTCCCATCCGGACACGGAAGAGAGTCTTCGGTCTTGTATCTTCACAGCCCATTAGTCCGGCCCATGTCCAACAGGCCGGACGCCCGAGGACCCCTTAGTCCAGGACTCCCTCACTTATTGCAAATGTCTAGAAGCTATCGAAACAAAGCATTTGTAGCGACCCGACCCGAATGGATCAACTCTCTGTGCTTAAGTGTCATCCCTGGATCGGTATGCTGACACACACAGTACTCGAGGATTTATAACAGAGTGCAATCACATGTAAAAGTAACGTAAATACTATTACCTAAATCTATATAGTGGAAGTAACAACAAAGTTGTGGAGTTCCCAACAACGCCAACGGCAAAGTTGAGTGTAGACATCGTAACCCTAAGGTATCACTTACTCATCGTAAGAATCCTGCAACATGAGACATTGCAGCCATGTAGGTCAGTACATTGAATGTACCGGCAAATTCACACTGTAGAGCAATGCTGAATAATGGCTATCACAACATGCATATTTGGATGGTGGAGGCTCTAAGTTTAACATTTGCATAAAGCTAATTTTTCCCTACAACAAAGGAAAACATTTTATTTACTACTAAGTTAAATTACCCATATTGAGAAGGTAAGCCCAACTCAATCCAAAAATTCCCAAATCATTAATAACCTAACAATTTCATTAAATAGAGTGATGCGATCAAATCAATAATTCAAGTACCAGATACTCAAGATGTCCATAACAGGGGACACGGCTAATCATGATTAGTATGTACACTCTGCAGAGGTTTGCGCAATTTTCCCCACAAGATTCGATCTCCTCCATTGAATTTCTTGCACTACATGATGCTTGAGAAACGGATGACCGAGACACAGTCTTTCCGAAGAGTTCCCCTTAACCGATAGATAGGCCGGTACACCTACAATCCCCTACATCTGCTAGCCCATCATGGAAAGGTTTCCCACAACTTACTCAACTATGCCAGAGGCCATAATGGCTTGTGGCTGCACACGGAAGTTTCTAGCATTAATAATCTTATGATCCCTTTGAGCCTGGGTGGCAAACCATAGGATGATCACACGGGTTTCCCGAGATCTCCTAGGACAACATTGGATTCCCTAGGTGTCCGGGCAATCCACTGGTATCCCCAGGGTGCCCCAACCAATCCACCCAGATGTGTATTAAAGTAGCCACCTTAAGTTAACCATTAATAATAACTCTCACATCTTCCATGATTCACTCAAACCAAACCACGTCTACAAGCATAGCATAGCAGTATAAGCATAACGTAATAATACCCGGGGTTGACAAAATACAATAGGTTCCTACCTCAGCAACTACTTCCCAGTAACCACATGTTAACAAATCCCAACCATGCAATGTTTGAGGGTTGAAACTAATGCATAAAAAAACTGGGTAATAAAGAGATATGATCAAAGTGTGAACTTGCCTTGTACTGTTGATGAAGATTCGTCGCACTCATAATTCTTGATAGTTCTACTCGTCACACTCCGGTCAATCTATCGTGAGCAAGCAATTGCATACATAAGCACTCATGCAAAAGAATCGAAGAAAAGATCTCAGAAAACTTCAAAAATAGGAAAATAACTCTTGCAACAGAAAACAATTTCTAACAGTACCAAAATTAAGTGAATTTGGCCTTATCAGAAAGTTTAGGTCAAGAGCTTCGATTTGCAACAAGAATCAATTAAATCGGAGTTATAAAACTCGAGTTATGAACAGAAGAAGTTTGAATACAAATCTGTTGAAATCAAATTTTATACTTTTAAAAATATGTTTAAGTTGCTTATCTGGGTAGAGGGGATCATAACGAAGAAGTGGGCATTGGTTTCGTTGGATTTGGACAAACGATTAAAAAGTTGTGATCGTTTGAAGATCAGGGGCTAATCTGAAAATAAACTAATTGCATCTAGGTCCCTGGCCGAAATTAAAACAGAAAAAGAAAAAATCTAACGAACGCTCGCTGCAGAAGCTTATATGACGAAAACCGTTCGCTACAGAACCTAAACTAGCGAACGTCCACTAAATAACCTAACTAAATAATAAAACCGGCTTTTAAAAGAAAAACCCGAGAAAACCTAAAAAAAAAAATTGGACCGGGGCAGTTTATTACCGGTTCGGCGGTTCGACCTCGGATCGTCGGCGGCGGCGGCGGGCTCCGGCGAGGTGGTGCAGGGCGGCAGCAGCGGCGACGGCGGCTACGGCGACGCGACGCGGCAGCGAGGCAAGCAGGCGGCGGCGCGACTCGGTGCGGGCGAGGCAGGGCGGCGGAGCTGCGGTGGCGGTGGCGAGATCCAGCGGCGGCGGCTTGGGAGGAGAGAGAGGGCCGGGGCCTCGCCTTTTATATGCGGGAGGAGGTGGTGGGGTGGCTTGGAGGAGGGGCGATGCGAGGCAGTGGCGGTGTCCGGATCGGGGACGAGCGGCGGCGGGCGTGCTGAAGTCGGTCCCCGACTCGAGGTCGGGGACGAGCGGCTGGGCCGGCTGGGCTACGGCCCAGTTCGGTCCGAAAGATTTTTTTACACACACACAAACACAAAATAAAATAAAACGTCAAAAATAATAAAAAATTATATATAGCATATTATATGTCAAAATTTTCAGAAAAAGATTTTCTAAAACATGAACATTTTACTAGTGTCAAATAAAATCCACAAAAACTTAAATAAATCAAATAGTGCTACTGGTTTATTTAAAAACCAAATAAAAATATTTTAAAATACCAAAAGGATTTCAAAACCATTTTTCTCCAATTTTCTACTATAGGGAATCATTTTAGCCTAATTTCCATTTATTTTATTTTTATGGAGAAAAAATAATTTGAATAAAAACCAAATAACTCCAATTTGAAAAATAATTTCAAAGGGACTTTAAATTTGATTTCCTTTAAACTCCCAACTCATATTTCATATGGTTTGAAGAAGTCATATTATCTTCTCTCATGAAAATCATTGAGTTGCTTAGAGTTTCTGAATTGGAAATATTTCCAAATGAAATTCAAATCTTTTCAAAACCCTTTTCATTTATTTAAATGGAAGAAGTCATGTCATCTTCTCTCTAGGGTTTTGTATTTGAAAAGAATTTGAATTCATGGAAATCAGAAAGCAAAGTGAAAGTTTGGGAAAGTCATTTTATTCCCTCTCATTTAACTTTCAAAAAGTTTCAAATTTCACTCAATTTCACACAACCAACCACACCACAATCTAACAATCAATCAAAACTATTTATTTAATAAAACATTCCAAAATTTAGAATTTTGGGATGTTACAAACCTACCACCCTTAAAATGAACCTCGTCCTCGAGATTCGGAGAGGCTAGCAAGAAATAGGTTAGGTTTGGGGGTCTTCTCAAAATCCAGCAATCGTCTCCGGGGGTCTCGGGTGCTACCACCCCTAGAAGCATTGTTACGGTTCCATCAAAACTCATATACTCCATCCTTATTCTTGATAGTGTCGGTCTTCTCAGATTTTCAGGAAAATTCCTTCTTTGGGCTCTTCCTGTAGTGGCATAACCTTTACCGCAATTCTTCTGTCCTTTCATCTTGATACAGTTCTTCCATGATTGGGTCTTCTTAGCTGACGGGTCTGGCGCCAATACTAAACAACTATCGATATCTCATGGTGGTCAAAAATTTATGGTTTCTCCTGCAGGAAATTGGTCTGGGCTTCATTCTCACCGTATGACCTACGATTGGGAACAGCTGCCTTGTACAAGGGAAAATACTTATACCATTCTATGGTTCAAACAAGGTTTAATATCGTCATCTCTCTACTATAGGCAAGTCACTCAGATTTACCATCCCATATAGCAAGGCGAATAATAAGAGTAAGTCGGTATGGTGATCAATCCATCCCGCACCCAAATCATTACCTTGTATATGGTTTAGCGAATCTCGCATTATAACACTCGGTCATCCCCACAAGCATTGCAGAATTTCTCTTGTCGACAAACCAAGTTCGGATAAATCCATTGATTCTGTAAGCCAAACAAACATCTATCGTTTCTTCACAACTCTCAGGTTTTGCGTAAACTCCTATGAGATCGTCTGTTGATAAAGTTGTAACTTCTTCCAGGGTTTTTCCTTCAGCAAGAGTGTGCTTGCTTCTTGGCAGGTCCTGGGGCCTGTGGGTTATGAGCCAACCTCATCACTTGTAAACCTTGAACTCTTCTTCGGGGCAACTGATCATTATTCCAATATCCATCTTCCTAGCATTCTTAAATCCATCCAATTGTACTGTATCGCTTCCTTCTATTGGTACCAAACTAAGATGTGATTACTCAGACTCATCATGGAGTTACAATTGCTCCATCTACCAACATTATACCTCCTTTATAAGCAATGGTACTTCATCCCTTCATATTCTTGGGGCATCCCACATACCGAGATAAAAATTGCACTTATTTTGTCTGAAGTCCACTCCGTGGAATGTCCTTATCTTTTCCAGGGGTCAAGTATCCTCACAGGGTACTACCACCCTTGAAATGCTCAAATTCTTCCATAGACCATATTTCTCATATCCTCGAAAATGGTCAAAACCTTCCTTCATAGAGTCACTACTAAAAAATCCAAATCAGTACCAATGCGATTGATTCTCAAATTGTTACAATCTCCGGCATTTCCATTACATGCCTCAACTCAACACTTCAATATAAAAGAATTGTTCACACTACTACTACTATTTTTTTTGCAAACTCAACAATTTAGCACAAGCCTCCTTCTCTTTGGGACAATCTCTGGCAAAGTGCCATGCTTCATTACAGCAGAAACATATTACTTCTGACAAGTCTCGTGGTTTCCTTGTGATTTCATAGCCTCCTTGGGTCCTCGGCTTCCTTTTTGGGCAACCGCTGAAGTAGTGCCCTGAATCTTTGCACCTGAAACAGGTGATATGACTTAGGTCTTTCCTGGAATCCAATCTATTTCTCTTCCTGGACTTTTCCGTACCAATTAGGGCTTCTATTTCCTGTGGGTCATAATCTACTTCCTCTGTCAGGAATTCTACTAGATCTCCCTTCAGACAATTCTGGGAGATGTGTCCTTCCTCTGTCCTCGTCGCCGTCGCCCCGTGCCCCCTGCCCCGACGCCGGCCGCCCCGACGCCGCCCCGCGCCCCCGGCCTGCCTCGATCACGTCATCGCCGCTCCGGCCCCTGCTCCGTTCCCGAGCCCCTGCCCCGGCCCACCCCCACCCAGGCCCGCCTGTCGGGGGAAACGACACCAATGGGATCACAAGAATCCCTACTACGGTTGCCGGGGCGCAGGGTTGCAAGAAGAGCAAGATCAGTAGCCAGAACAAGGAGCGTTTACCCAGGTTCGGGCCGCGAGGATGCGTAAAACCTAGTCCTGCTTTGGTGGGTGTATTTCAAAGAGCTCTTGAGCTCTCGAACTAGCTGTGGTGAGTGCGTGGTTCGAAAGAGCCGAATACTTCTCCAGTATGCCATGGGCCTCCTTTTATACTCGAAAGGGGCTGCCATAGTGGCACACATGAGGTGGAAAGGCGCATAGTGCCCTGAGCTTATCGCTTGTATTACAGGACAAGATGCATTTAATGCGTAGCTTAGGTGTCCCCCTGCTTTATCGGGGACGGGGCGAGGCCCGTCCCGTTCGCCGCCGCTCCTCCTTGCTTCGACACGCGCCTTGGCCAGCGATGCGTGCGGCGCCATGTAGGCAGGCAAGCAGCTGAGGTGGCATGGTGGTGGAGCCTTCACGAAGATATGCATGCCGCCACGCAGGCGCTCGATGAGTTGGCCTGGGGGCTGCATGTTGCCACGCAGGTGCCGCCCAGCTGGTTGGGCTGGCAGCTGCATGTGAACGACGGTGGAAGCTTGGTTGGCGTGGGCCTGGCGGTGGCCCTGCTGGCGTTCTTGGTCAGGGCCTTGCCGGGTGGCCTGGCAAGGGTCTTGCCGTGTGGCCCGGCAAGGGTCTTGCCGTGGCGCGCTGTTGTCCCCGGCAAGGGCCTTGCCGGGGGTCTGCTGGCCTTCCTCGGCAAGGATCTTGCCGAGGATCGTCGTCTTCTAATCCTCATCTGATCTTGAATATGTCTTCACAAAGATGCATGCCACCACAGAGGTGCCTTCACGAGCCCTGGCCCCACGTGGATGATGGCATTGGGGACCGTGGGCTCAAGGGTGGCTCGCTCTGTTGGTGTGGGGCGAGCTGCCCCGACAAGGGTCTTGCTGGGGCTGCTGAGGCTTCCCCGGCAAGGGTCTTGCCGGAGGAGCCTGCTTCGTCCCTCTGCTCCTTGTGGTCTCGGCCTTGGCGTTGCTCTGATTATCTTGGGCTTCGGTCTTACCTTGGCTCACCTCCCCTCTTCTGCTTGGTGTGACCATGGGCGCGGCTCCGACTGCCCGTGCACAGGTAAAGGGGTACAAAAGCGTGCCCCTCTTTTTGTACACCAACAGGAGCCCCCAGGACTGGGCCACACATAAGCTCGACACGTTGTTGGGCCAGGCCCAAAACGGTGCGCGGGCAGGCGGGGCGGTTTTTACCGTGGTAAGACTTTTCGCGCGCTGCGCTTCCCATGACCCGCGTGCGTCGCGTGGCGTGGAGGGGTGTGCGTGACGTGGGCGGCATGCGTGGAGCGGTTTCTGCACGCATGCGTCACATCGCAGTAAATGGGCAGCGCGACCCACGGCTTCCCCATAAAAAGGGATAACCGCGGGCGCACTGTTCCTTTTACCCTTCGCGCAACCCCAATCTCGGAAACCTCCGCTTGCTTCCTCTTCTTCTCCAAGCTTCGTTCCTGCTCGCTGCCGTTGTGCTTCCGCTGCCCTTTATCCTGCCCTCCTCCCTCAGCCGCCATGGCGCCAAAATCCACCAAGGGCAAGGGAGTGGCCAAGGACGCTGGAACCGTGGAGCCACCGGAGAGTGTGCTGGCGGTGCAGCGGACGCAATCCGCCTTCTTCCCCTCGACAGTTGATGTGTTCGAGCTTCGGGACTCCTTCAGGCCCCTGTGGGGAGTGAAGACGGGGGGGGGGGGGAGAATTCGGGGCATCCAGCCACGCGCGTCATCCCTGCCGACTGCGCCGAGGCTGCCCCAAATCGGTACCCCTTCTTTGTCGATTATTTTTCCTGTGGGCTCTGTCCTCCCTTCTCCGATTTCTTCAGCGACGTCATGCATACCTTTGGCTTCTGCCTCCTGGATTTTACTCCGAATGCGGTGGCGTGCATGGCCCTTTTCGCGCATCTCTACGAGGGCTTCGGCGGGGTGCACCCCAACACGGCGCTCTTTCGCCATTACTTTTCCCCTCGGATCCAACCAGGGGGCGCCATCTCCGGTTGCATCACCTGGGTCTCAAGATCCAAGGGAGCGTATCCGGAGGGCGCCATGAAGGAGAGGTGGGAAGAATGGCGGGGCCGGTGGTGCTGGATTGAGGAGAAGGACCCGCCGGCGTTCTGCGAAGTTTGCCGGGCGTCGCCGGTCCGCAGAAGCGATTGGAGCGACGTCGATGCTGACGACGAGAAGCTCACGGTCGCCACCACCAGGATCCTCCAGCTCACCGAGGCAGGCCTCACCCTTGAGATGATCGGGGCGGACTTCATTTGCCGCCGGATCGCTCCACAGCATAACAAGGGGAGGCCAGCATGGCTCTTCACGAACCCCGCCGACATCATGCGGCTTCGTCCCGGCCTCGACCACAATTTCACGGTGATGGGGCATGCCCATTTCTGCCAGCGGCTCTTCCAGCTTGACATGGGCCGTGACGGCGAGGTCGAGCGGACCGGCAAGGTCGCGAGGGCCGCCGCGAAGGCCGGCAAGGTCCTCAAGGGGCCTCTGTTCAAGCTGCCGGCGGGGGTGGTCCCATTGTGCAATAACTCGCGCCGGTCCGATATCATTGCCATGATGCCAGACTGCAACGCGCATGGCCCTGACCCGAGCTAGAAGGAGCCGGAGGATGCCGAGGTGCAGCAGTTCTTTGATACTCTGTACGAGGGGTACGTCAATGCCGATGCCGAGCGGCTGCTTGTCCAGGACACCACCCAGGCGGAACTGGACTACATCGCCACCAGGGCGAGGGAGGCACAGCTTGCCGAGGAGGCCGGCAGTGCTGGCGGTGTGGAGGACAAGGCCGCGACGGCCGTGGAGGAGGAGGAGCTCACCCGGTGGGCGGCGGCCGCCGGGGAAGCCAGCAGCGCGGGCACCGAGGCTCCTCTGGTTGAAGATGTGGTCGACGAGTCGTCGGAGAAGGAGGCCGGGACCGCCGGCCCGACGCCAGCTATGGGAAGAGGGTGAGTCCTGCGGCGGGCCAGTTCCGGCGAGCCGGTCCGGCCCGACAGGGCTGCGCGGCCGCAGCTGACCTTGGAGGGGTCCGGGCGCCACACGATGGCAGCGGCGGCAAAGAAGCCGGCGAAGGCCGCGGTGAGGAAGAAGACAGCCGCCCCTTCTTCGTCCATGCGTTTCCAGACACTACCTCTTTCCCCCCTCTGGCGGATGTTGACACGGAGGTTACTTTCGATTATGTGTCCCTCAGCACGAGGAGGAAGAGGAAAACGGCAGAGGAGGAGGCGGACGACGAGTAAGTATCTGGTTCCTTTTTGTTATCTCTGCCTCCTCAATCTGTGCTGCTCGTCTTCGCCTTTGCAGGGACGTGAAGATGCTGGCCCAGAGAGTGAAGAGGGCCAAGGTCTCGGCGGGTGGCCAGCCCCCGGTTGGTAGTTCGAGGGTGCCACTAGTGGTGTTGAGCAGCCCGAACAGCAGCCTCCGGCATAGCCCCCAGTATAAGTTCATCATTCTTCCCCCGTTGACATGTGTCAGGGGCACGATACTTTGGTGCTGACCTTGCCAGGTATGCTGGAGGAGAGCAGCAGGAGGAGGAGCCGCAGAGGGCTACGCCTAACACGCCGCCCCCATCGACCACGCCACCCCGAGGGGCGTCCCCGGCAAGGGCGCCAAGCACCGAGCCCACGCACATGGAGGAGGAGGAGAACTTGGGCGCCGGCGGCTTTGCCTCGACGCCAAATGTTGGCGGGGAGGGGACTTCCGTTTCCCAGCCTGGTACTGGCACAGGTAAGTCGTTCACCGTTCGTCCCTGTTTCTTTTTCTTTCTGGCTCTTGGTCCTGGCCTTGCCTCACCCCCTTCTTCGGCGTCCAGATTCCTCCTCGGTGAACCCAGATGACATGGGCGCCGTCATCGAGGACGTCGCCAAGGCCGCCGAGGCGGACGCCGAGAAGATCGCCGCCGAAGAGGCCGCCAAGGGGCCTACCGGGGAGGCCGGCAAGGCTGCCACCGAGGAGACCGGCATCGGGCCTGCCGGAGAGGCCGGCGGGGCCGCTGCCGAGGAGGAGGAGGTGGTGGCTGATGACTAGCCTTCCTCTTCTGCTGCTTCCTGCTCCGGCAAGTACCTGAGGGTGAGCGACGACTTGTTTGTCCACCTTCCAGGCGCGTCGAGCACCAGGACACCCGTTGAGGGAGAGGTGTTCGACGACGAAGTGCTTGCCGCCGCCGGGCTTGAAGTCGTCGATGAGCCGATCATTGGTGGCGACGGTTCGCAGGAAGTGCGGCTCCTCCACGCCATGGGCGCCAGCTTCCGGAGGCTCCAGGCGCTCCACTGCGCCCGCCTAGACAAGGCTAAGTCCAGGACGGCGGTGGTGGAGAAGGCGGAGGCGGACCTCCAGAAGCGCGTTGCCGAGACGCAGGACTGGTTCCGCGAGGCCCACAAGGAGCTCAAGGCTGGTCAGGGCGAGCTGGCCAAGCGCGACGTGGAGCTCACCATGAAGCTCGCCGACGTCGAGAAAGCTCAAGAGACGGCGAGGAACTTGGGCGCGGCCGCCGAAGCCGCCCGGACCCATGACGAGGCCGTGCTGAACTCCCAGGAGGAGGACCTCGCTGCACGCGAGGAGAAGCTTGCCGCCATGCTTCGCGGCAAGGATGCAGAGGTGGAGAAGCTTGTCTTGCAGCGGACCAGTGAGCTGGAGTAGAGGCACAAAGAGGCACTCAATGCCCAGGCCCAGGTTCACGCCGGCAAGGTGGAGGAGCTGGAGGCGGAGCGCAACAGGCTGAAGGAGCAGGCCCTGAAGCTGTCCCAGGAGAAGGACACGCTTAACAGTGCCCTGACAGAGGCGCAGGGCGCGGTCGTCAGCAAGGCTGGGGAGCTCTCCGAGGCCAACAACTCCATCAAAGACCTCAAGCTGAAGCTGGAGGGTCTCGAGAAGGTGCTGTCGGATGCCAAAACCCGAGAGGGGACCCTGGCCAAGGAGCTGGAGGCCGAGAAGCAGTTGCGGAAGAACGAGGGCCTCAACTTCGCGGATCACGTGGAGGGCAAGAACCGTTGGCTCGATCGCCTCGCCACCGTCGCCAACCAGGCCGCCGCGCAGCTGGCCATCATGGGGATGCCGGATGTGAGGTATGTCCCGGAGCGGAGCGTGAGCGCCAATTGATCAGCCTGACCATGTTCTTTGAGAAGGTCGTCGGCGCTCTGGAGCGGCTTCACGCCAACCGGGCAGCCTCACTGGCCGACGAGTCCCGGAGGCTTTGCCAGGGTGCCATGACCAAGGTTCTCACCAAGGTGGCACACTGGTACCCCGACCTCGACTTCGACGCCGCGCTGGAGAGCTTGCCGGAGGGTACTGACCTCGCGCCGCTCAGGGAGCGCATCAAGCCCATCATCAACCGAGTCGGCGAAATTCAGAGGGTGGAGGGCCAGCGCCGGGATTAGGCACCCCGTTATTTATCGCCGCTGCAGGTTCACAACCAAGACAATCGCTTTCTCTAGTTAGAACCGCAGCAACAATTCGATGTAATATAACTCTGCAGCACTTTCAGTATCATGCATGTTATTTTCCTGTTTGATTTTCCTTTGTATGTCCACCCTACGCTAACTGGTAGGTTTGCGGGCGCGTAAACCCAGGGCGGCGTCTTGGGGACGGATCCCCATTGGCCTGCCGGGTGTGCTTGCTGCCGGGCAAACCACCTTGCCGTCCTTAGCGCGGCCGCCCGAACTGTCGAGCTTGACTCGAGTCAGAATCGAGAGCGTTGCCAGGTGCGGAAGGCTACCCCGCCATTCTCGACGCTTCCACTTGAGCTGTTGAGCGGACTCGAAAGAGAACAAGGGCGTTGCCAATTGTGGGAGGCCCCTTTGCGTGCAGGTCTCTCATACATAGGCAAAATCTCCGAGGACGATAACCATTTATATATAGGAGGAAATAACTCAGAGCTCTGAATGACTTAGCTTTTCTGTTGCCGCGCCGGCGTCGTTCCTCCGGCTGCCTTCTTCTCAGGAGCCAAGGGCGATGAAGAACCGCTAGGTTAGCTACTAGGCCAGATTCTCACAATCGCGCCCCCTACCTGGCGCGCCAAAGATGTCGGGGGAAACGACACCTATGGGATCACAAGAATCCCTACTACGGTTGTCGGGGCATAGGGTTGCAAGAAGAGCAGGATCAGTAGCCAGCACAAGGAGCGTTTACCCAGGTTCGGGCCGCGAGGATGCGTAAAATCCTAGTCCTGCTTTGGTGGGTGTATTTCAGAGAGTTCTTGAGCTCTCGAACTAGCTGTGGGAGTGCGTGGTTCGAAAGAGCCGAATCCTTCTCCAGTATGCCATGGGCCTCCTTTTATAGTCGAAAGGGGCTGCCACAGTGGCACACAGGAGGTGGAAAGGCGCACAGTGCCCTAAGCTTATCGCTCGTATTACAGGACAAGACGCATTTAATGTGTAGCTTAGGTGTGCCCCATGCTTTATCGGGGACGGGGGCGAGGCCCGTCCCGTCCGCCGCCGCTCCTCCTTGCTTCGACACGCGCCTTGGCCAGCGATGCTTGCGGCTCCATGTAGGTAGGCAAGCAGCTGAGGTGGCGCGGTGGTGGAGCCTTCACGAAGATCTGCATGCCGCCACGTAGGCGCTCGATGAGTTGGCCTGGGGGCTGCATGTTGCCACGCAGGTGCCCGCCCAGCTGGTTGGGCTGGCAGCTGCATGTGAACGGCGGTGGAAGCTTCGTTGGTGTGGGCCTGGCGGTGGCCCTGCTGGCGTTCTTGGTGAGGGCCTGCCGGGTGGCCTGGCAAGGGTCTTGCCGTGTGGCCCGGCAAGGGTCTTGCCGTGGCGCGCTGTCGTCCCCGGCAAGGGCCTTGCCGAGGGTCTGGTGGCCTTCCTCGGCAAGGATCTTGCCGAGGATCGTCGTCTTCTAATCCTCATCTGATCTTGAATATGTCTTCACAAAGATCTGCATGCCACCACAGAGGTGCCTTCCCGAGCCCTGGCCCCACGTGGATGATGGCGTTGGGGACCTTGGGCTCAAGGGTGGCTCGCTCTGTTGGTGTGGGGCGAGCTGCCCCGGCAAGGGTTTTGCCTGGGCTGCTGAGGCTGCCCCGGCAAGGGTCTTGCCGGGGGAGCCTGCTTCGTCCCTCTGCTCCTTGTGGTCTCGGCCTTGGCGTTGCTCTGATTATCTTGGGCTTCGGTCTTACCTTGGCTCACCTCCCCTGTTCTGCTTGGTGTGACCGTGGGCGCGACTCTGACTGCCCGTGCACAGGTAAAGGGGTACAAAAGCGTGCCCCTCTTTTTGTACACCGACACCGCCTCCGCGTGCCGGCGCAGCCATCTCTGTCGCCGTCGCCAGCCGCCATCGCCGTCGCCAGCCGCCCCCGCTGTGAGCCGCCGCGCCGCCCCGGCTCATAGCATTCTTTTTATATGTTCATAGCATTTTTTTAATATATATGTATTTTCTTTTTCATATATGCGGCTATGTATTTTTTTTGTTCATATATGTTCATATGGATGGATGTATATATATATATGATGTTCATAGAATAGATTTTTTGTTCATAGAAATTAGTTAAAATGAGGGGGACGTCGGACATGACATTAGGGGGGATGTCGGACGTCAGACATGTCATGAGGGGTGAGCGTCGTTGTTGTCTACCCCCTCCCCGATAACTTTGACATGAGGGGGGACGTCGGACATGTCATGAGGGGTGAGCGTCGTTGTCGTCTACCCCCTCCCTGATAACTTCGACATGAGGGGGGACGTCGGAAGGAGAAGAAGAAGGAGAAGAAGAGGAGAGGAAGAAGAGGATAAAAAAATAAGAAGAGGAAGAAGAAGAAAAAAAAGAGGAGAAGAAGAAGGAATAGAGGAGAAGAAGAAAAAAAAGAGGAGAAGAAGAAGGAATAGAGGAGAAGAAGAAAAATAGAATTCTATTTTTCTTCTTCTCCTCTATTCCTTCTTCTTCTCCTCTTTTTTTCTTCTTCTTATTCCTCTTCTTATTTTTTATGGGGAACGAGGGTGTCGAGGATCGCCGAGCGGTCGAGGGTCGGGAACTAGGGTAGAGGGTCGAGGGTCGCCGAGGGGTCGAGGGTCGAGGTTTGTGGATTTTTTTTCATAGAAATTAGTGTGATATTTTTGTTCATGATGATCTTGCTCGATGAATTTTTTATGTTATAACTCATATTAAGTTTGTTCGATGGTGATTTTTTTGTTCGTAGAATTTACTAAGTTAAAATGTTCTCGTGTTGGGGGGCAGGAGTCCTCGAAACATATCAAGTGCACTTTATAAATTATTATTTTTTATCGGGAACGAGGGTGTCGAGGATCGCCGAGCGGTCGCGGGTCGGGCACTAGGGTAGAGGTTCAAGGGTCGCCGAGGGGTCGAGGATCACCGAGGGGTCGAGAGGGGGACGTTGATCAACCCCCTCTCGCTCGACCAACTCTCGAGGACACCCAAACCCTAGAAAAAAAACGTTGTCGATCTCCTACCCCCTCCCGCCCCTACCTGACAAACTCTCTCGAGATTTATAAGAGATTTATCAAGAATGCCCCCATTATGGATGTGCATAATTAAGTTGATCCATATTTTTCCTGATCTCATCTACGCTTCTATATGTGCACGTTCTCTTGTGTCAAAGTATTGAAGAAATCCATGGTTTCATAATTAGCCGGAAGTAACAGGCGCATGATGGTATGAAGCTCTCCAAAATTATTTTGGAAAGGAGTCCTGATAGGATAATTCACGTTTTGGTACGAAGTTCAGCAAAGGCCTTCCAAATAGCGATATTCGAAAGGCTATTGCTGAACTTCGCACCAAAAAGCAAATTACCTATCAGGACTCCGTTCCAGATTAACTTTGGAGAGCTTCATACCATTCATGCGCCTGTTACTTCTGGCTATTGATGAAGCCATGGTTTTCTTGAATCCTTTGACACTAGAAAACATGGCATATAGAAGGGTAGATGAGATCAGGAAAAATAGGGACCATTTTCTACACATCCAGAATGGCGCCATTTTGTTAAATCCCTTGTTTGACATTCATGAGAGAGGCGGTCCGGACGTCAGACATTCAGGAGAGAGGCGGTCCGGTCTAGAAGCGTTGCCGAGGCCACCCCAAACCCTAGAAGCGTCAAGGCCACCCAAATTTACTAAGTTAAAAGAGCATTGTCGAGGCCGCCCCAAACCCTAGAAGCGTTGTCGAGGCCACCCCAAACCGTAGAAGCGTCGAGACCACTAATTAATATTCCTTGTTGTGATTAGCTAGCTAGGTGTCTATCTTTGCCACTAATATATCCATCTCTCATGTTTGTATATTAATTGCCATGTTGTAATATTTGCAGAAACTATGGAGCAAAGAGAATTGGAAACAGAGCAGTTGTTGGGGGACATAATCCTCGGCGGAGGTGATGTCTTGTCGTATCTCAACGACACCGATGGTATGGAACGAGAGGGTGAAGGCTCCGGTGATCGAACAATGGAGGAGGAAGGACATGATCATGATGGCTCCGGTGACCGAATGCCGGTGGAAGAAGGAAGACCGTGATGACGGCTCTGGTGACCGAACGGAGGAGGGAGCTGTTGCAAAGTCCGGTGAGGTATATATATTAGTTAAGCCTGTGCTGACTAGCTAATTGATGCATTAATTGTTTTGGTATGTACATATATTAACTCTTCTTCCTTCTTTTATAGCCCTCCGGATCGAGCCCAACTTCGGTAACAAGACGAGGCCCGAAGAAAAGGTTGCGCTAGGATGAAAGGTTCACGATCACAGCAATCGCGAACGATGGCCAACGGATTGAACCCAGCGGACCAAGGATGCATTTTCTGCTCAGTGCGGGGCTATTGTTAGGGACATGATCCCAATCAGCATCCAGCTATGGAATAATCCTAAGAACGAAGACCCTCAAGTTTCTTATGTCACTGATAGACAGAAAGATGATCTTTGGACCTCGCTGAAGGCAAATTTCACCCTACCGCTAGAGGAGGATCCGGATAAGCCAGTTATAGAGCCATTGGTCAAGGCGTGTGCTCTTAAGAAGATGGCCGATCTATTCAGGAGGTGGAAGAATGAGTTAAAATCAACGTATGTCGACAAAGGGAAGACTCCAGAATTCACCGGCTGATTTGAGAAGATAAGAGATCACTGGCCCGCATTTGTGGCCTACAAGACATCGGACAGGAGTAAGAAGATGTCAGAGACAAACAAGAACAATGTTGCAAAGAAGAAGCTTCACCATCGCACGGGGTCAGGTGGCTACCTCAAAGCCCGGCCGCTATGGGACAAAGCTGAGAATGACCTGCTTGCTAAAGGGGTCGAACCAGAGACATTGAACTGGCCAGACCGTTCAACGACTTGGTTCTTCGGGGTTGGGGGAACCTTGGACCCTGAAACAGGGAAGTGCGTTTGGACGGACGAGCAACTTGCAATACCAGTCAAGAAGCTTCAGAAGTGTATCGCCGCAGTGCAGCAAGGGACGTTCATTCCCGACAGAGAGAATGACGAGCTAACTGAGGCCCTCGGGAATCCTGAGCACCCTGGACGAACACGAAGCACGCCAGGTTCCGTTGCGTGGAAGGTTGGGTTTCCCGGCGCAGGCGGTTACATAAGCCGGGAGAGGAAGAGTAAACTGGAGCTCAGTGAAATGCAGAAGCTGAATGCAAGAGTATAAAAGCTAGAGGAACAAGTTGAGAGCCAGCGAGCTGCCGGAGCTACCCGAGAAGCTACCCCGCCATCTCAGCGGAGAAGCAGCGTGGCTTCCACCAAGCTCGTTCAGCAGCCTGACTTCACGGCTCCTAGCTACCCCGTGGATGCTATCACGGAGGCTCAACATTGCCAGCTTATGACGCAATGGCAGAACCTCAAAGTCAAGGAAGCTGTCGGCTCTGTTGCACCTCCTCAACCCGACGGAACTTTTCACTGCCGTCCGATTCCACATGGCTATGCTGTTGTGATGGTGGTGAAGTAACGGAGGGATTTGAGGAGCTCGAGCTAGACCACCCTACAGGTGAAGGGGAGACTCAGCTGGGTCTTGTTCTGAAGACTCCATGTCTATGGCGGAAGGAGCACATCAAGCTTCCGAACTGGATGCCTCCACCTCCTCCTCCTCCTCTGGCGAGTCAGGGCACTCCTCCTCCTCCTCCTCCTCCTCCTCCTCCTCCGGCGAGTGATCAGGGCACTCCGCCTCCTTCTCCGGCTGCTCCAGCGCGTGAGGCCGGCACTCCGCCTCCTCCTTCACCTCCTCCGGTGTGTCGGAGCAATCCGCCTCCTCCTTCGCCTCCTTCGGCGCCTCGGAGCAGTCTGACTCCTCCTTCGCCTCCTCCGGCGCATCAGAGCAGTCCGCCTCCTCCTCCGCCTCGTCAGTAATGGCGAAAGACAGACGCCGCCCCTCTGGCTGCTCCGGCGCGTCGGAGCACTCCGCCTCGTAAGCAACGGCGGAAGAGAGACGCCGCCACTCCGGCGGCTAGCAGTACAGCCAGATGCGGGAGGCAATTTAGATATGGTCCATCTCTCAAGCCTCTGGAAAAGTTACCATACGAGAGGACCGATGAGGAAAACGCGGAGATCTCTCAAACCCAAGTGAGGGAATTTTTTGCAAAGAAACCTCCACCTCCGAAGGAGACAATAGATCCGGTGAAATTGAAGCACACTCTCGATGCCCTGAAGTGACCACCGCTGCCTTCGCCGGATGACAACTATGTCTGTGCTCTTAAGAAGACATATGAAGATGCGCGACAGTCGGGAACTACTTGCAGTGATAAAAGGTTAGAAGAACGAAGAAGTGGGAAAAATTCCCCAACTCGGCGAACCAATCATAGCGATATCATCGCTAATCTGCCGGGGATGGTGCTCGGTACCAATCCTGCTGATTACCTGAGCGATGATGTACACTTTGATACATTGGAGGTGGATGAATTCAGATAGCAGTACGGGCAGCCTCTCATCAAACCTGATCATCCTCTTCTAACAACGATGATGCGAAGATTCCATGAATGGTACCTGAAAACCTGCAGCGAGTCTGGGAAGGATGTTTTGACGATGAGAATTAAAGAGGAGCACGACCTCGTTGGAACTGGTCTATTTTCTATTACATGTGAGGAGTTATTCTAGTTATACAATAAAAAGGCCCTCGACAAAACACTCATGACTTGCTACTGTCTGTAAGTACTACTTCTGTAATTAAGTCCCTCTCTCTATATATAGTTCAACTCTTTCATTGCATGTATATATAATTATCCTCACTATTATGCAGATTGAAGATCGTCGAATGCAGGAAAGCACAAATCTGGGACATTGGGTTCATTAACCCAGATATCATACATAAATGGACGGTTAAACACAATGTCACAAAAAACGAGGACAACTTGCTACAATCGTTGCTTAAATATCAACACAAAGATAAAATACTATTTCCTTACAACTTCAAGTGAGTGTTAATGTCTTATGCATATTCGGTTTCCCATATTATTACTCGAGGTTATAGTAATGTAATTAATGAGTTATGCATGCGTGTGCAGCTTCCACTTTATTCTGCTAGAGATCCAGCTTGAGCGGGGAGTAGTAACCGTCTTAGACTCGAGATGAAACGATCCCCAGGACTAAGCAAACATGACTGCAATGCTCCAGAAGTAAGTTCAATCGATCATTATCGCACCATATCGGCAGCTTTGTTCATTTGATCCTGATATCGAATGATTATTTTCTTTGTCTGGCAGGGTTTGGAAAGAGTTCACCGTAATTGTTCCGGCACTGCCGAAGGAGCTGCGATTTACACACCCGAAAGTAAGTACTACTACCTAGTTCCACACATCTCCCGTTGATTCTTGTTTCATCAATACCATTTATAATTCTTGATTATCAGTTTGATTGAACTCTATTTCTCGTAAAGTGGTTGTGGCAGGAGCCAGGAATGATTTTTGTGGATACTACGTTTGCGAGTACATCTACAACGCGACGATCTCTAATAAGTGGGGCTACTCTAAAAACCAATATGATGTGCGTAAGCAAAAATATTCACAATTTTATTTTATTACCATCATTTGTGTTGGGTTTCATTCATATAAAATGTATTGACCCCCTTCTTCAAATTAGATCTGACAGATCCAGGATGAACTCCTACCACATGATCGCATAAAAGCAATTCAAGAGGAATTGGCGGGATTCTTTCTGGACCACGTCATCAATAAAGCCGGAGAATACCATGTGGAAATTTAGATAGACATGAGATGTTAGGGATTGTAAGAGATCTTATATTGTATATATGTACCTAGTAGCATCGGATAGATATAGGAAAACTTGTTGTTCGACCAACATCTCTCGGAGAAAGAGAGGTCACTCCTCTCTGTATATGTTCATGACAATCTTGTAATTAATGGTTCCTTCATTTGCTTACTAGCTAGCGCGTCGAGTCCTCTCTATACGTATAGTAGCTAGCGTTGACCAAGCACGGAGATAAGAGAGGACACTTCTCTCTATTAGCTAGCTAACACCATAAATTAACCCCCCCCCCAAAACCCCCTAAACCCACCCCCTTTCAAAAAAAACAAAAACCTCAGCTCCTGCCAGCTGCTGACGCGTGGATGCCTTTTGGTCCCGGTTGGTGTTACTAACCGGGACTAAAGGTCCTCCTGCCTGGGCGCCCCGCAGCAGCCACGTGGAGCCCCTTCTGTCCCGGTTTGTAAGCGAACCGGGACTAAAGGGTTTGCGCTTTAGTCCCGACCTTTTTGTCCCGGTTCCAGAACCGGGACTAAAGGCCCTCTGGAACCGGGACAAATGGGCTGTTTTCTACTAGTGTTCCCCGCTCACAAATGATTTCTTTGATCTCACGTGAGGACAGTGCATGCATGTAACTTCTTAGATTGTGGAAAGTGGAGGGGTCAACGCAAGATGACTTCGATTTGGTGGTACTTCTCGAGTATCCGGTCTCAAGCTGTGGGTGAAAACCCTTGGTCTGACCCTAGTTGGTCATACCTGGCAATGGCAGTGTTTTGATGTCATTACCTTCTTGTAGGCATGGTTTGGAGTTTGCTCAGACTTGATCTTTAGGGTTAAAACCCATGATCTGCCCTTCGGGTTGGATCCCGCGACGGCGAAGCTTGATCCCAGGAGCCCTCAGGCATACGGGCGATCGAACACAGAGGATCACTCACTCACACACACATAGAAAGCAACACCCAAGGAGAGGGAGCAGCCTAAGCCTCGGCCTGCCTTCCTTCCTCCTCCATACAGCTCTAGGAGCAACTCTGTACTGATACACATCAACTACACTCGGCAGGACTTGGGGTGTTATCTCTCCGGAGAGCCTCGAACCTGGGTATGTCTTGCGTCCCGCGCTCGCTCATGCCGACCTCGCCTCTAGAGCCCACCAGTGCCCTCGAGCCTCCTCCTATCTTTAGCCATCCCTTGGTATCTGTCGTGCGCCCACCACGACACAAATATTATGTGTACATGCAGCTCCGGAGCAATAGAGAAATTGTTAGGTGGACAAGAACAGAACACAATTACCCTCAATCGTCAAGTCCTGCAAGATAATTGTTGATGTGGAGAGCAGGGACAAAGTCAGGACTTTACATTGAGGGGGGCAAGTAAGACTGGCTTGGTATTATGAGTTTAATCAGGGTTCTAGAAGTGCTAAAATATCATGAACATGGTGTTCTAATGAGTGGTGACAACAACACAAAAAAATGAGTAGTAATATTAAGGAAATTTGAACCTTGGGCATGGGTTAGCCCCTACTCGCCCCCCCCCCTGCCCCCCCCGTCCCTGGTGGAGAGAACAAGAGAGACAATGAGAGATGGAACTTACGAGTAATATAATAAGAGTCGAGACACCCAACCTACTCTATGAGTTAGTTTGTTCGTTTGACTCAAGATGATAGTGGACAAACAATCAACAATCGATTCTAACGTTATGATGTTCAAGCTAGTCTTTAATTTTTAGGGTGTGTTTGGTTGGAGGAATACCACGGATGGTTTGGGGTTATCCTTGTTTTTTTTGGCTCATCGGGTTGTTTGGTGAACACTTGTCACGCATAGACTCAACAGTTTTATTCAAAAAAGGAAAAGAGATAGACTCATTTTCTGAAAATGCACGTCACTTCATTAAGAGAGAAAGGTAATTTGATTACAAGAGGGTTGGAATAGAGTTCTGAAGCCCCTAACGACACAACACCGCATCCACATATACGAAATGAACATGTTGACTATTCCCTATCGCTCGGAGTTCTACGGAAGAAGAAGAAGATAGAAGGTCGGTCTATGTAAAAGTTACCCCTGCCTCGTCCAGACAGCCAACATGGGACGCGATCATGTTCCAAGTTTTATGGTCCTCCCCGTCAGACCTTCCTCTCCTCGCCGCTACCAAATGCTGCCGTCGGGCAAAGCCTGAGCAGCCCATGCATGGTGGCGGCGGTCCTGTAGGTGGTTCCATGACGGTCATCGATCCTCAGCAGTGACTCGAAGAGAATAGTAGTAGCGACAAGAAAAGCACCGACATGGCAACGATCCGGGAGCAGCATCAACGCTCAGCATCGGTCCTACAAATCACGCGTAGTGACAAGAAATGCAGCAGCATGGCAACAATCGGGGATCACCGGTAGCGACGCATTGCACTTAGTTGTGGTTGTATGTATCGCGCGTCAGCAACATCAAGGCACCTTTTGTTTTGTGCTCATAGAGTAGTTGTGGCTAAGCGGCTCCTGGGGCAGTACACAGTCATGGCTTGCTAGTGGCCACTGGTTGCGGGCGGCATGAAGTCCGGAAGGCCATGCTCGCGCCACTGCGGTGGCTGGCGGTAGACGGTCCCCACATCCAGCCCGTGGGTTGCTCCTCTTGTGTGATGTCATAGTGGTGCGGTTTGGTCTCAGTGACAACGTGCATAGCCATGGTGGGTGGCAGGTGTGGCCTCTCAACTGTCGTCATTGCCCTCCTCCACCCAGTCGTTCGGCGCGACTCCAAGTTGCTCGACATTGGATCTTAGCGGTACGACAACACATCTAGCGACAAGATAGAGCGGCAGGTCCGGACAACTGCGAGTTAATTGCAAGAAACCACCACATTTGCGGCATCGTTTGCAGAAAACCACGAGGTCACTAATTTTTTGCAAATGCCACCGCGTATTCGGTAAACCTTTTGCAGAAAGCGCCGATCGCGTGCTTTGCCGCGTTTGATCGCGTTTCTGACAGGTGGGCCCCGCTAGTCAGGTTCTAACTTGGGAAAAAAATTGCCACGTGTGAGTGTTAACCAAGTCTTCTACCTTCTCCTCTCTTCCACTCTCACACACATTACAACAACCATGTTGTGTGCGTGAACTGGGAGGGGCAGGACCCGACGCCGTCGGCTGGGACGGGGAGAGCGCAATCGTCGGCCGGCGAGCAGTCGCCGCTCATGTGCGTGGTGCAGGAGGACCCTCCTCCCGCGAGCACGCACCCCGGCGAAGAGAAGGACGACCTAACAACTGCGGTGAGGCGGCCACCCTTCTCCCGCGTGAGCACGCGCACCGGCGAGGCGGCCACCCTTCTTCCGCGCGAGAACGTGCCCCGGCGAGGCGTTCTCCCTCCTCACGCGCGAGCATGCGCCCCTGGCTTCCGGCAAGGCGACGTCCCTCGTCCCGCGAGCATGCGCCCTGATCCCGGTGAGCACGTGCCCCTGACCTCGCGCGCGAGCGCGCCCTTCAACGCCCGCCATGGCTGCCCCTTGGCTAGCTGCAACGGCCGCCGTCGGCCATCAGTGTCAATTTGTTGTATGTCAATTTGTTGCCAAATCAGCATCTTACAACCCGAGCCTACTTGTCAGAAAGTGATCAAACGGTCCAAATACTCCGATCAGTGATTTTGCAAAAGGATTACTAGAAGCGCGGTGATTTTTCCTTTTGCAAAAAATAGTGACCTCGTCGTTTTCTGCAAACGATGCCCCAAATGTGGTGGTTTTATGCAATTAACTCGGACAACTGCCATCTACATCCCCATGAAGCACTCTTCCGCTCGAAAATGCATGTGTTATGTGGTCTTGGGTTGCTGGCAAGGGTGGCGACACGTGGTAGTGTTTTCTCTACCATCGGCTACCACTAGCGAGATCGATCCAGCGCTGCCAGGTCATCCTAAACTAGGATTATGGCAATGCCAGTGACATTCCCCGCTCACAAATGATTTCTTTGATCACACGTGAGGACCGTGCATGCATGTAACTGCTAAGATTGTGGAAAGTGGAGGGGTCAACGCAAGATGACTTCGATTTGGTGGTACTTCTCGAGTACATGGTCTCAAGCTCTGGGGTAAAAGCCCTAGGTCTGACCCTAGTTGGTCACACCTGGCAATGACAGTGTTTTGACGTCATTACCTTCTTGTATGCATGGTTTGGAGTTTGCTCAGACTTGATCTTCAGGGTTAAAACCCATGATCTGCCCTTCGGGTTGGATCCTGCGACAGCGGAGCTTGAGCAGCATTGCTACCGAAGAACCTTTCTCGTCGTCCTTGATGTCAAGAGACCATAGATGATGTGGATGGTCATTTCACTAGTTCACCGATCGTTTTTTGATCGCTTGAGAGTTTTCTTTCCTTTTATTCATCTGCCTAGGCATGGCTTCGGTCTTCGATATGTGTTGTGTGTGTGTGTGTGTGCGTGTGTGTGAATTGATGTTGATTCTGTGCATTCTAGTCATGCAAAAGTTGGATGTGTACTCATTCCCCTTAATACTTTATTTTAAATCTATAAAGCCCACCCTTTATCGACAAAAAATCATCTACACAGTTCTGCCGGCCGACTCAATCACTTCATGTAGAGTCATCACAATCCAATGTGTTTCTTATCCCTCCAACAAAAAAGAAATTGTACTCATCCAGAGAAACACTTGTCCCTTGCACCAAGCTCATCCCACTTAGTCAAAGAAGGAATTTGTATGTTCCATCCATAAAAAATAGTAGATCACTGGATGGCCACCCCGACCTACCAATCCCTTGCTCTCTGACCAAAACGGACCCTAGAAATGCTCCTCAGAAACAACAAGCACGTACGTACAACCAAAACAAACGACACACAAGGATCGACAGTCAACAGACAAATTGTTGCAGCGAGCTAACCCAGATGTTGTCGTTGAATTTTCATAATGGCAAGTTTGTGGTCAGAGAAGTGCAGCTGCTGCCGCAGCATTTTGGTAGTACGTTGATGAGAGCAGAGTTTCTGCTGGATGGGCGTTGGAACTCTGTTGCGAAAGCTGGTCTTCGACAGTGGGCCCGTTCTGCTACATATGCACGACTAGTAGTCTGATGATGTACTCCATGGCTTTTCTTGAGGGGGCATGCGCATGTGCAGCATTTTGGTGTGCCAAACCTCCGGCGATTGCGGTGCGGTCGGATCCACAAGTCGTTATTTGCTTCCGGCAATCAGCACTGAATTTCTTTTGACTAGAGTGTGGAGTACTTTGAAAGTTCTAACCCGTAAAGCACCAGAACAGAACAGCAAGCATCTACTAAGAAATAGAGTTAATAAACGGTACAACTGTGAACAAGGCACACTCAAATCAAAAGGTTAAGGCTCAAGCTAATTAACTAAGTGGACGTATGATTGGTGCCCAAAGGGTATTACACTCCCCTTTGACTAAACGTAATACTGTTAGGCGCAGGAGTAGTACTAGGAATAAGACTTCTCCTAATTCTTCAGTAAAAAGTGAAGAAGGTAAGAGTAATATGCGGTACTATACGGTCAGGGGATAGATCTTTTTCACATACGGACCTACTCTACGTACAGGGCCATGCTATAGAATTTGCTGATGCACGTATGTATATGCTACCTTGAGGAGAGGAATTCAGGTTGAATTGTCCATGCTTGATATAGATATATAAATGTTTTGACCATGACCACCATGCATGCCTCCAGTTTCTAAGGATGAGCATGGGCCAAATAGTACCGCCGGAGACCCGGTCAGACGTCTGTATGTCCCCGAAACTTGAAAAAACCATTATGAGAAAAATCAGCAGGCAAGATAGTCGGATCATCATCTCGTTCATGATCATGTACCGGCAGGCAGTAGGTAGGCTAACCTTGACATTTGTTGGATACGGAAACAGTGATGCAAAAAATAATTAAGAAAATCATAAGCGTGTTAATGTACTCTTCCTGTGCCAAAGTGTCGCCTTAAAGTCCATGCGAGTGTTACATTAGCACGCTGATGATTTTCTTGATTAAATTTGACCCAGAGAACTATGTAGAGTAGTAAGCTAGCAAACACCGTCCGTAGCACAGGAAAGAAACATGAGGAGACGGAGACATGCTTGCACATGTATGCAAGCATGATTGCCATGACTCTTACTTAACCGTGTCGATGGCACAGTGTCGGCATGCAGCTTTTTCTACCAAAACTGTACATTTTTCACGAGCTACGTTACATATGCATCTGGTGTGAAACGCGTAATTCCAAAGCGCCGCGCCCGTTTGGATCAACGCTCAAAGTCCACCGGAGTTGGTGAAGACGATGGGGGCATGATGATGCAATCTAATAGTATATGATGGCAGACTAGTAGCTAGAATAATCATGGCCACCGGCGTGAGCTTAGCCTTTTCTTCCTATAAATACCGGCCGCCCCGCGTTCCTCCACCACATCCAGCAAACAAGCTCTCTCAAGGCACTATCTAGCTGACTAGAATAGACCGATCATGGCAGCGCGCGCCATTGCTGTCCTCTCGCTCATCCTCGCGCTGGTCGCCATCGCCAGCGGAGGAGCCTCGGCGCAGCTGTCGTCGGGCTTCTACTCCCGCTCCTGCCCGGGCATGCTCAAAGCCGTGCGCTCGGCGCTGCACCCGGCCATCGCCAGGGAGCGCCGCGTGGGCGCCTCCATCGTCCGCCTCTTCTTCCACGACTGCTTCGTCCAGGGCTGCGACGCCTCGCTGCTGCTGGACGACGCGCCGGGCCTGCGCGGCGAGAAGAACGCCACGCCCAACAAGAACTCCGCCAGGGGGTTCGAGGTAATCGACGCCGTCAAGGCGGCCGTCGAGGGGTGTTGTCCCGGCGTCGTCTCGTGCGCCGACATCCTCGCCATCGCCGCCGAGGAGAGCGTTGTCTTCGTAAGTATCCATACATTCATAGTCATGCTTAGGTAGTTAGTACTGTACGTACCCTTCAACAAAGTCTAACACGTACTACTGTGACATCTGACATGCGTTGTGTACGTGTAGCTGGGTGGCCCGAGCTGGGAGGTGAAGATGGGGCGGAGAGACTCGACCACGGCGAGCTTCAACGGCGCCGAGAACAACATCCCGCCGCCGACGTCGGGGCTCGCCAACCTTACGTCCCTCTTCGCCGCGCAGGGGCTCTCCCAGAAAGACATGGTCGCACTCTCAGGTACGTACATATACATGCAAAATAAACCGTACGTACATCGATACATAATCCCAAATCAACCACTGACATCTTCCATCAACCTTCTTCTACGTACTTTATTTTCATATAAATAATTAGGCACTCTCAGGTAGTATAATTTTGTACTTCCTCTGTCCCATATTAATTGTCACTGAAACGGATGTATCTTAACGTATTTTGCTAGATACATCTGTTTGAGCGATAATTAATGCGAGAGGGAGGGAGTAGTTTGCACGCCGAAGCAACATAATTTGTCATAGCCAAGTAATATTTTCCTTTGCTGAAGAAGCAAGTTAAAATTCTGTACTACTTTCTCAGACTGTTAATTCCTCAATGGACTGTTAATTCCTCAATGGAGTCGGTAGCTTTTTAGCCGCAAAACAGCTGGTATCAACCAACGGGACTCATAGCCACATTTTGACTCCTAAGCTGCTCAAAAATTCTACATAAGACAATTTCTCGGGATTAAACAAATATATTACTACTTTACAGGTGATGAGTTACAAAGTTGATCGATGACTAATTACCACTGACCTAACCTTTGGTATGTCCGCTTAATTTGTAAGACTGGACAACGTCAAAAAAATTGTTCCTTGGTCACTTAAACATGTAGTACTAATTAGGAAAGTTGGTCAATGGTTCCTACCGATGGAATGACAAAAAGAGTAGCTGGAAAATAGGTATAACTTGAGCTGACGGTATAACTTGTGTTCCAGGAGCCCACACAATCGGCCTAGCACGCTGCACAAACTTCCGGGACCACATCTACAACGACACAAACATCGACGCCGGCTTCGCCAGGAGCCGCCAGTCAGGCTGCCCTCGTGCTACCGGCTCAGGCGACAACAACCTGGCACCGCTAGACCTGCAAACCCCCACGGTCTTCGAGAACGAATACTACAAAAACCTCGTCCAGAAGAGGGGCCTCCTGCACTCAGACCAGGAGCTCTTCAATGGTGGCGCTGCCGACACGCTGGTCCGGGAGTATGTCGGTAGCCAGAGTGCCTTCTTCAAGGACTTTGTGGAGGGAATGATCAAGATGGGGGACATCACGCCGCTGACGGGGTCGAACGGACAAATTAGGATGAACTGTAGGAGGGTCAACTAAGATTGTTCTCCCCTTTCCGCAGCAACAATCCGATGTTGTTACCATGCTTGATTTGCCCCTTTTCACTTAAACTCGTTTGTTTCCTTTTCTTTTAAGGCTAAAATGTTAAAATATATTACAATACTGCCCTTTTGTGGCATGTTCATGGAAGAATTGAACATGGATGCACAGGCAAAAGAACAAAGAGCAAAGTGAGATATGACAAATCAACAATTTCAATGTATGGAGTGGCAAATACTCAAATTATTAAGTAAAGAGGGGCTAAAGATCAAATCCCATATGCTTGGAACTCAAGTTATGATCAACTCTGATAAAGTCCCCACCACACACTACCGACAAAGAACCCATGGGTTCCCCTCCCTCCGCCCGCCACTTATAAAGATATCACTTGGAAAATAAAAACACTTGGCACAGATCATGTAGAACATGACACCAACGAATAAAGTATGATATGCAGCAGAGTTTAAGCATGATATCGAACAAAGAATAGAGTTTACAAGACATACACGAGATTATAAGTAAAGACGCAAGTCTTGTAACACACACTATACACTTTTTGTCATCCATTGGCATCAAAGACACCAAAATGTGAGAAAAGTTAACTACCCAGTCCATTGAACTATGCACTGGCCGAAGAAGGAGAACTCTCTTCATCTTATGACCTCCAGTAACTTCTCAGTCTTCATGTACATAGGCAGTTGGGAATGTCCATTTAATTATCTTCTATATTTAAATATCTAGCTTCCACTAACCCATTTCTCTTAACATGCAAGCATGTCATCTTAGCAAGCAACATGCATGGGAAAGTGCCCACCTCAAAATACAATCATGCATAGGAGAAAACCCAACTCAACAGGCAAACATGCATTAATTTTTATTTCATTGGGCTATTTATATTTAATAAATATTTTAGAACTATACAATAAGCATTAGAAAATATATTTATTTTTAGTTATAGTTCTCATATTATTACTATAATCATGCATAGGAAAAGGTCCATGTCAACATGCATGGCAATTCCATTCTATTATTCTATTATGCTCTTTATATTTTACAAATATGTTACAACTATACAATAATGAAACACAATAAAATATTACTCCAAATATAATGTTTCATACAATCAAATATCATTGAAATATATTGCAAAATATTTCCACAACAATGTGCGAAGTCATCTAGTTTTAAGAAATAGAAAGGAGCTCAATTGCTAAAAGTGACTAATTCATTCCCAGTCTGTTAAGAAAGTCAGGCATCAATCAAATTGGAACTCAGGTTATGACCAATCTGATACTTTGTACCCGAATATGTGTTTCTCAATGCGGATCCCCAAATCTATAGAAGATTTACTTCGGCAAATTAGACTTGAGAAAAAGCTAATTCGTATAGTAACTAAAAACAGAGAGATTATATCTATCTTCCATGCATATAATATTAGTCATCGACCTAGATCTTCTAGAGCTTAGACTCTAGAGTTGAAGTCAACTTTATTTCTCCCAACTAACTGCCAGTTTGTCTTATTAATTGTCTCCTTTGACACAACCATGCCCCACATGCTACTAGCAAGCTACGTGTACAATCAAGTAAATAAAACAGATTTATGCATTTTCACAACCGATAAGTCACAAATTCTCCCCACATGCATTTAGTTTATACACAGTGTTTGTGGACATGATTTTTTTCAAGCACAAATAGTATGTGTACATGCAGCTCCGGAGCAACAGAGAAAGTGTTAGGTGGACAAGAACACAATACAAAATATTACCCTCAATCGTCAAGTCTTATGAGTTTAATGAGGGTTCTGGAAGTGCTAAAATACCATGAACATGGTCTTCTAATGAGTGGTGACAAAAAAAGAGTAGTAATATGAAGGAAATCTGAACCTTGGGCATGGCTTAGCCCCTGCCCCCCCCCCCCCCAGTGCCCCTGTCCCTGGTGGAGAGAATGAGAGAGACAATGAGAGATGGAACTTACGAGTAATATAATCTAAAGAGTCGAGACACGCAACCTACTCTGTGAGTTAGTTTGTTCGTTTGACTCAAGATGATAGTGGACGAACAGTCAACAATCGATTCTAACGTTATGATGTTCAAGTTGGTTTTTTTATTTTTAGGGTGTATTTGGTTGGAGGAATACCATGGATGGTTTGGGGTTATCCTTGTTTTTTTGGCTCATCGGGTTGTTTGGTGAACACTTGTCACACATAGACTCAACAGTACTATTCAAAAAAGGAAAAGAGATTTTTTTTAAATGCATGTCACTTCATTAAGAGAGAAAGATAATTTGATTACAAGAGGGTTGCAATAGAGTTCTGAAGCCCCTAACGGCACAAAACCGCATCCACATATACGAAATGAACATGTTGACTACTCCCTATCACCCAGAGTTCTAAGGAAAAAGAAGAAGATAGAAGGTCGGTCTGTGTAAAAGTTGCCCCTGCCTCGTCCACACAGCCAACACGGGACGCGGTCATGTTCCATGTTTTATGGTCCTCCCCGTTTGACCTTCCTCTCCTCGCCACTACCAGATGCTGCCGTCGGGCAAAGCCTGAGCAACCCATGGTGGTGGTTGTCCTGTAGGTGGTAACATGACGACCATCAATCCTCAGCGGTGACTCGAAGAGAATAGTAGTAGCGATAAGAATAGCACCGGCATGGCAACGATCCGGGAGCAACATCAATGCTCGGCATCGGTCCTACAAATCGCACATTAGTGGCAAGAAGCGCAGCGGCATGGCAGCGATTCGGAATCACTGGTAGCGGTGCATTGCACTTAGTTTTGGTTGTATGTATGGCGCGTCAGCAACATCACGACACCTTTTGTTTTGTGCTCATGGAGTAGTTGTGGCTAAGCGGGTCCCAGAGGCAATACACAGTCATGGCTTACTGGTGGCCACCGGTTGCGGGCGGCATGACAGTCCGGAAGGCGGTGCTCGTGCCATTGCAGTGGTTGGTGGTAGACGGTCCCCACATCCATCCCGTGGGTTGCTCCTCTTGTGTGTAGTCATAGTGGTGCGGTTTGGTCTCAGTGACAACGTGCATAGCCATGGTGGGTGGCAGGTGTGGCCTCTCGACTATCGTCATTGCCCTCCTCCACCCAGTCGTCCGGCGCAACTCCAAGTTGCTCGACATTGGATCTTGGCGGTATGACAACATCCAGCGACAAGATAGAGCGGCATGTCCGGACAACTGCCATTTACATCCCCATGAAGCAGTCTTCCGCTCGATAACACATGTGTTATGTGGTCTTGGGTTTGCTGGCAAGGGTGGCGACACGTGGTAGTCTTGTCTCCTACATATCTACCATTGGCTACCACTAGAGAGATCGATCCAGCGCTACCAGGTCATCCTAAATTGGGATTTTGGCGGTGCTGATGACCTTCCACTAGTAGAAAACAAGGCTTTGGTCCAGGCCGGGCCAGCCCATTAGTCTCGGTTCATTCATGAACGGGGACCCATTGGGGCATAGGTCCCGGTTCGTGAGGCCAGGGGGCCGGCCGGGCCTCGTGGGGCATTGGTCCCGGTTCGTCTGGACCCTTTGGTCCCGGTTCCAAACATGAACCGGTACCAATGGACCTCGCTCCTGGCCCACAACCATTGGTCCCGGTTTGTGGCTGGAACTGGGACAAAAGGGGGACCTTTAGTCCCGGTTTCAGCTACGAACCGGGACCAATGAGATGCCTATATATATACGCCTCGCCCACGAGCAGAGCAGTGGAGAGTGCTCTGTTTTTCTGGCCGGCCGTGGGAGAGCTTTGTGGTGCTCTAGCTGTTCGATGAAATGCCCGAGCCACACTTAAGCTTTCTCCTCTCGAAGCTCCTTGTCCAAGCTCCATTTTCCTCGAGATTTTTCTACGTTTGGTGGTCCGTCCCGTCCCGTCCTCGTCCTCACCGCCGTCGATCGCCCGCGCCGATCTTGTCGCCAGCACCACCGTGGTGAGCCTCTTGATCTTATCTTCCTTCTAAAAGAAAAAGTTCTTACTTGTATGATTTACATAGATACTTGTGTAATTTTCTTACTTTTATTATTGTTTGTTATTATATAGTGTGATGGTTTTGGTATCCGCCTCCGTCGGCCCTCGTCCTGTCTATGATTCGGATGTGGTATATATTATCTTTTATAACTATTTGGTTCATTTAGAGTTTATGACAATTCTGCCGACCAATGTGACATAGATTTTTTTATCAAGGAGGTATGTGAACCGAAAATTCCAACCGACCCTATTGTCGAGAGGTTAAATTTAGTTGAAGAAGAAAACAATTACTTGAAGGAAAAATTAAAAAAAATTGAGGAGGAGAAGATGATATTGGAGTTGCATGTTGTGGATGTCGTCGATGATCACAGGATCAAGATTGATGCAATGCGCTTGAAGATTAGAAAGATTAGAAAATATGCCATTCATACCGAGGCTTGGTATCATTATGCCGTTGGATCAATTGTTACCTTGGTTGCGATTATGATCGCATTTGTTGTTGCATTGAAATTTTTTACATAGTTTCAATGTATGGTTTAATTAGATGCTCTGGAGAGCTATATGTTGTTCAAAGAGAACTATGTATGTACTTTGGTTTTAATGTGATGATGAAATTCTATTAATTTGGTCACTTATCTATTCATGATGTTCTGTAATGGTTTTTGACACACTTAATTATATATAATGCACGCAGATGAACCGGCAATGGATGTACGGTAACAGACGCACCTCCGATTACATTTAGGGCGTGCTTAATTTTCTCGCAGTGGCTGAGGCAAACAAGCAGAATGGTTTTATGTGTTGTCCATGCCCTAGCTGTGGGAACACGAGGTCTTACTATAAATCAAAAACCCTTCACACCCACCTGCTTTATAAGAGTTTCATGCCACACTATAATGTTTGGACCAAGCACGGAGAAAGAGGGGTTATGATGGAAGACAGCGAAGAAGAAGAGGATGATGACAACTATGTGCCCCCTGAATACGGTGATGCTGCAACGGGGGAAGTTGAAGATCAAGAGGAACCAGACGATGTGCTCGATGATGATCTTCGCCGGGTCATTGTTGATGCAAAGAGACAGTGCGAAAGTCAAAAGAAGAAGCTGAAGTTCGATCACATGTTAGAGGATCACAAAAAAGGGTTGTACCCCAATTGCGAAGATGGCAACACAAAGCTCGGTACCGTACTGGAATTGCTGCAGTGGAAGGTAGATAATGGTGTACCTGACAAATGATTTGAGAAGCTACTGAAAATATTGAAGAAGAAGCTTCCAAAGGATAACGAATTGCCCGACAGTACGTACGCAGCAAAGAAAGTTGTGTGCCCTCTAGGATTGGAGGTGCAGAAGATACATGCATGCCCTAATGACTGCATCCTCTACCACGGTGCGTGTGAGGATTTGAATGCATGCCCGGTATGCGGTGCATTGCGGTATAAGATCAGACGAGATGACCCTGGTGATGTTGACGGCGAGCGCCCCAGGAAGAGGGTTCCTGCCAAGGTGATGTGGTATGCTCCTATAATACCACGGTTGAAACGTATGTTTAGAAACAAAGAACATGCCAAGTTGATGCGATGGCACAGAGAGGACCGTAAGAAAGACGGGAAGTTGAGAGCACCCGCTGACGGGTCGCAGTGGAGAAAAATCAAGAGAAAGTACTGGGGGGACTTTGCAGGTGACGCAAGGAACGTATGGTTTGGTTTAAGCGCGGATGGCATTAATCCTTTTGGGGAGCAGAGCAGCAATCACAGCACCTGGCCCCTGACTCTATGTATCTATAATCTTCCTCCTTGGTTGTGCATGAAGCGGAAGTTCGTTATGATGCCAGTTCTCATCCAAGGCCCTAAGCAACCCGGCAATGACATTGATGTGTACCTAAGGCCATTAGTTGAAGAACTTTTACAGCTATGGAATGGAAAGGGTGTACGTGTGTGGGATGAGCACAAACAGCAGGAATTTGACAGGCATGCGTTGCTATTTGTAACCATCAATGATTGGCCTGCTCTCAGTAACCTTTCAGGACAGACAAACAAGGGATACCACGCATGCACACACTGTTTAGATGACACCGAAAGTATATACCTGGACAAATGCCTGAAGAATGTGTACCTGGGGCATCGTAGATTTCTTTCGACCAACCATCAATGTCGAAAGAAAGGCAAGCATTTCAAAGGCGAGGCAGATCACCGGAAGAAGCCCGCCATCCGTACCAGTGATCACATACTTGCTATGGTCAATGATTTACAAGTAATCTTTGGAAAGGGTCCCGGCGGACTATCTGTTTCGAATGACGCTGAGGGACACGCACCCATGTGGAAGAAGAAATCTATATTTTGGGACCTACCCTACTGGAAAGACCTAGAGGTCCGCTCTTCAATCGACGTGATGCACGTGACGAAGAATCTTTGCATGAACCTGCTAGGCTTCTTGGGAGTGTATGGGAAGACAAAAGATACACTGGAGGCACAGGAGGACCAGCAACATGTGCACGAAAAAGACGGCATGCCTCCAAAGCAGTATGAAGGTCCTGCTAGCTACGCTCTTACCGAAGAAGAGAAGGAAATCTTCTTTGAATGCCTGCTCAGTATGAAGGTCCTGTTTGGCTTCTCGTCAAATATAAAGGGAATAATAAATACGCTATGGAAAAAGTTCTAGAACCTAAAGTCTCATGACTGCCATGTGATTATGACGCAACTGCTTTCGGTTGCATTGAGGGGGCTTCCACCGGAAAACGTTCGATTAGCCATTGTGAAGCTATGTTCATTCCTCAATGCAATCTCTAAGAAGGTGATCGATCCAGAAATCCTACCAAGGTTAAGTAGTGATGTGGCGCGATGTCTTGTCAGTTTTGAGCTGGTGTTCCCACCATCCTTCTTCAATATCATGACGCACGTCCTAGTTCATCTAGTCGACGAGATTGTCGTTCTGGGCCCTGTATTTCTACACAATATGTTCCCCTTTGAGAGGTTCATGGGAGTCCTAAAGAAATATGTCCGTAACTGCATTAGGCCAGAAGGAAGCATCTCGATGGCCCATCAAACAGAGGATGTCATTGGGTTTTGTGTTGACTTCATTCCTGACCTTAAGAAGATTGGTCTCCCTCAATTGCGGTATGAGGGAAGGCTGACTAGAAAAGGCACGCTAGGAGGGGACTCAATAATATGTAGGGACGGGCATTCTTGGTCTCAAGCACACTACATAGTTCTACAGAATTCTACCTTGGTGACCCGTATGTCGATGAACACAAGAACATCCTGCGCTCCAAACACCCGGAGCAGTGTGACGACTGGATTACATGTGAACACATCAGGAATTTCGGCAGTTGGTTGCAAACACGTCTCAGGGGTGACAACACTATTTCTGATGAGCTGTACTCGTTGGTGAGGGGACCATCTTCGACTGTATTGACTTACAAAGGGTACGAGATAAATGGGAATACATTTTACACGATCGCCCAAGATCAAAAGAGAACCAACCAAAACAGCGGTGTCCGCTTTGATGCAGCAACCAAGAGGGGAAAAGACACATATTATGGTTACATAGTGGACATATGGGAACTTGACTACGGACATGATTTTAAGGTCCCTTTGTTTCAGTGCAAATGGGTCAATCTATTAGGAGGCGGGGTACAGGTAGACCCACAGTACGGAATGACAACAGTGGATCTGAACAATCTTGGGTACACAGACGAACCATTCGTCCTAGCCAATGATGTGGTGCAGGTTTTCTATGTGAAGGACATGTCTACCAAACCGAGAAAAAGATAAGATAAGGAAGCAAATACATCATACGATGAGCCAAAGCGCCACATAGTTCTTTCAGGAAAAAGATACATCGTGGGATTGGAGGGCAAGACAGACATGTCTGAAGATTATGAAAAGTTTCATGAAATTCCTCCCTTCAAAGTCAAGGCTGACCCAAGCACCCTGTTAAACGTTGAAGAATATCCATGGTTACGACGCAATAAGCAAAGGACACAAGCGAAGAAAAAGTGAAGACTTTCTCTCCACAACTATTATGATGATGCCTTTCATCTAGAATATCACTGCAGTCACATGTGAAGAAATGAAATGCCTTTTGTAACATATGAGTTTCCATATGAAACCTTGATACTTCGAAAGAGAATGTCCGTTTTGTACACGAAGTGCATCCAGTTTTTGCCGTAACCCTCTCAACTTTTTAGCACATGCTATGTGGGTGAAATGATGATACCATGCCAACTTTCAACCTTTTCAGAGTTCATTTGTAGTGCTTTTCAATTTCAGGGTCATATAGCTCAAAAATATCAGTAAATACATGAAAAATACCAGATGAAGTCAGAAAGGGTTGAAAATTGATGATGTGGTTATGAATGGTTCATTTTGAACACACAAAAATTCTGGAGTTCAAATAAGTTCAAAAAATTAAAATCCCTTTGTAACAGATGAGTTTTCCTCCGAAACCCTGATACTTCGAAAGAGATTGTCCATTTTGTACATGAAATGCATCCAGTTTTGCTGTAACCCTCTCAACTTTTTAGCACATGCTATGTGGGTGAAATGATGATACCATGCCAACTTTCAACCTTTTCAGAGTTCATTTGTAGTGCTTTTCAATTTCAGGGTCATATAGCTCAAAAATATCAGTAAATGCATGAAAAATAACAATTGAAGTCAGAAAGGGTTGAAAATTGATGACGTGGCTTTGAATGGTGCATTTTGAACACACACAAAGTCTGCAGTTCAAATAAGTTCAAAAAATGAAATCCCTTTGTAACAGATGAGTTTTCGTACGAAACCCTGATACTTCGAAAGAGATTGTCCATTTTGTCTACGAAGTGCATTCAGTTTTTGACGTAACCCTCTCAACTTTTTAGCACATGCTATGTGGGTGAAATGATGATACCATGCCAACTTTCAACCTCTTCAGAGTTCATTTGAAGTGCTTTTCAATTTCAGGGTCATTTAGCTCAAAGAATGAACTAATAGCAAAAAGAATGAACTAGAAAACTTTTATGAAACTCTAATAGCAAAAATAATGAACTAAAAGAATTCACTAGAAAATTTTAATGAAACTCTATTAGCAAAAGAATGCACTAGAAAACTTTAATGAAACTCTAATAGCAAAAGGAATCAACTAAAAAGCTTTTATAAACGTCTAGTATTTTTGAAACTAAAATTATATAAAATTTATGCAACTAAAATTATCAAAGTAATTTTTTTCAAAACATTAGCAAAAAGAATTTTCATAAAGATTTTTTTGTTTGAAACTTTAATAGCAAACTAAAATAAAAAAATTGTTTTGTATTAAAATAGACATTTCAAATAACCTAAAATTGCCTAATTGAATATAATGATAAAATATAGTAATATTAAATAGCAGGAAAAAGAATCACTCAAAAATCTATTTTTAAAGTAAAGTTATTCAAAAACTAGAGATTCACACAAATTTCAAAAAATTCAAATTTAAACTATTCAAATTGGAAAACTAATGGCACTAATAGAAAGTTTATAATTTTTATTACCTAAAAGCCAAAAGAATCACTGAAAAACTAGTAAGTATTTTGCTGTAAGTAGAAACAAAATAAAATAAATAAAGCAAAAAAGAAAACAAAAAACTGGAAAAAAAATAAAAAAATGCAACCTACTGGGCCACCATGGCCTGAATATGACTAGAAACCCAACCATGGGCCAGGATTCAGGCCCGCAGCAGGCCTAGTAGGCCCACAGGCAAGGAGTGACAGATTAGGCCCGAAAGCCTGCAGTTGAGAGGAGTGATAACCCACAAGTATAGGGGATCAAATGTAGCCTCTTTCGATATGTAAGAGTGTCGAATCCAACGAGGAGCTAACGGTAGAACAAATATTCCCTCAAGTTCTATCGACCACCGATACAAGTCTACGCACACTTAACGTTCGCTTTACCTAGAACAAGTATGAAACTAGAAGTACTTTATAGGTGTTGTTGGATAGGTTTGCAAGATAATAAAGAGCACGTAAATAAATTCTAGGGGTTGTTTAGATAAAGACACAACTAAGTTAGTTTTAGTAGAGAGATTTTTGTCACGAGAAAGTTATTTGTCCCTAGGCAATCGATAACTAGATCGGTAATCATTATTGCAATTTTATTGGAGGGAGAGGCATAAGCTAACATACTTTCTCTTCTTGGATCATATGCACTTATGGTTGGAACTCTAGCAATCATCCGCAACTACTAAAGATCATTAAGGTAAAACCCAACCATAGCATTATAAGGCATCAAGTCCTCTTTACTCCCATACGCAAACAACCTACTTACTCGGGTCTGTGCTTTTGTCATTCACGCCACCCACCATAAGAAAATCATGAACATATTGCAAACCCTACAGCGGGGATCCCTCACGCTTGCGCGACACAGAGAGCACCATAGGACAGCACCAATAATAAAACATGCAACTCAAACCAATCACGATCATCAATTAACCCATAGGACAAAATGGATCTACTCAAACATCATGGGATAGCCATACATCATTGGGAAATAATATATAGCGTTGAGCACCATGTTTAAGTAGAGATTACAGCGGGTAAAAGAGGGGTTACACCGCTGCATAGAGGGGGGAAGAGTTGGTGATGACGGCGGTGAAGTTGTTGGTGTAGATCGTTGTCGCGATGATGGCCCGGCGGCGTTCCATCGCCACCGGGAGAGAGGGGGAGAGAGCCCCCCTTCTTCTTCTTCTTCCTTGACCTTCCCCCTAGATGGGAGAAGGGTTTCCCCTCTGGTCCATGGCCTCCATGGCGGCGGAGGGGCGAGAGTCCCTCCGAGATTGGATCTCTTTCTCAGTGTCCTTCTGTTTCTGCGCTCCCTGATTCTGCCCTTTCGCCGTTTCTTAAATTCCCGGAGATCCGTAACTCCGATTGGGCTGAAATTTGGACACGATTTTTATCCGGATATTAGCTTTATTGCGGCGAAAGAAGGGCACCAACCGCCTTACGGAGTGGCCACGAGGGCCCAGGGCACGCCCTACCCCCTGGGGCGCGCCCTCACCCTCGTGGGCCCCTCGGGCATCGTCTCGCGTTGATTCCACTTCCCAAAATTCATATATATTCCAAAAATAATCTCCGTAAGTTTTTATCCCGTTTGGGTTCCGTTTGATATGGATTTTCTGCGAAACAAAAAACATGCAACAAAAAGGAACTGGCACTGGGCACTTGATCAATATGTTAGTCCCAAAAATAGTATAAACATTTGCCAAAAGTATGTAAAAGTTGTAGAATATTGACATGGAACAATCAAAAATTATAGATATGATGGACACGTATCAGCATCCCCAAGCTTAATTCCTGCTCGGTCCTCAAGTACGTAAATGATAAAAAAGATAATTTTTGATGTGGAATGCTACCTAGCATAATCTTGATCATGTAATCTAATCATGGCATGAATACTAAGACATGAATGATTCAAAGCAATAGTCTATCATTTGACATTAAGATAATAATACTTCAAGCATACTAATAAAGTAATCATGTCTTTTCAAAATAACATGGCCAAAGAAAGTTATCCCTACAAAATCATATGGTCTGGCTATGCTCCATCTTCACCACACAAAGTATTTAAATCATGCACAACCTTGGTTTTAGCCAAGCAATTGTTTCATACTTTTGACGTTATCAAACCGTTTCAACTTTCATGCAATACATGAGCGTGAGCCATGGACATAGCACTATAGGTGGAATAGAATATGATGGTGGAGTTGTGTGGAGAAGACAAAAAGGAGAAAGTCTCACATCGACGCGGCTAATCAACGGGCTATGGAGATGCCCATCAATTGATGTCAATGTGAGGAGTAGGGATTGCCATGCAACAGATGCACTAAGAGCTATAAGTGTATGAAAGCTCAAACTAGAAACTAAGTGGGTGTGCATCCAACTTGCTTGCTCATGAAGACCTTGGGCATTTGAGGAAGCCCATCATCGGAATATACAAGCCAAGTTCTATAATGGAAATTCCCACTAGTATATGAAAGTGATAACTCAAGAGACTCTCTATATGAAGAACATGGTGCTACTTTGAAGCACAAGTGTGGTAAAAGGATGGTAGCATTGCCCCTTCTCTCTTTTTCTCTCATTTTTTGTTTTGTTTTTTTGGTGGGCTTCTTTGGCCTTTTATATTTTTTGTGGGCTTCTTTGGCCTCTTTTTTTGTAAAGTCCAGAGACTCATCCCAACTTGTGAGGGAATCATAGCTTCCATCATCCCTTCCTCACATGGGACAATGCTCTAATAATGATGATCATCACACATTTATTTACTTACAACTCAATATTACAACTCGATACTAAAACAAAATATGACTCTATATGAATGCCTTTGGCAGTGTACCAGGATGTGCAATGATCTAGCATAGCAAAGACATCAAAAAACGGAGAAGCCATGAAAACATCATGCTAGCTATCTTACGATCATGCAAGGCAACATGACAATAAACGCTCAAGTCATGTATATCATGATGACGGAAGTTGCATGGCAATATATCTCGGAATGGCTTATGTGTGATAGAGCGTATCGTATCACGGGGTTTGGATGCACCGGCGAAGTTTGCACCAACTCTCAAGGTGAGAAAGGGCAATGCTCGGTACCGAAGAGGCTAGCAATGATGGAAGGGTGATAGTGCATATAATCCGGACTCAACATTACTCATAAAGAACTTACATACTTATTGCAAATGTCTAGAAGCTATCGAAACAAAGCATTTGTAGCGACCTGACCCGAATGGATCAAGTCTCTGTGCTTAAGTGTCATCCCTGGATCGGTATGCTGACACACACAGTACTCGAGGATTTATAACAGAGTGCAATCACATGTAAAAGTGACGTAAATACTATTACCTCAATCCATATAGCGGAAGTAACAACAAAGTTGTGGAGTTCGCAACAACGACAAAGTTGAGTGTAGACATTGTAACCCTAACGTATCACTTACTCGTCGTAAGAATCCTGCAACATGAGACGTTGCAGCCATGTAGGTCAGTACATTGAATGTACTGGCAAATTCACATTGTAGAGCAACGCTGAATAATGGCTATCACTACATGCAATTTGGCTGGTGGAGGCCCTAAGTTTAACATTTGCATAAAGCTAATTTTTCCCTACAACAAAGGAATAAATTTTATTTACTACTAAGTTAAATTACCCATATTGAGAAGGTAACCCCAACTCAATCCAAAAAATCCCAAATCATTAATAACCCAACAATTTCATTAAATAGAGTGATGAGATCAAATCAATAATTCAAGTACCAGATACTCAAGATGTCCATAACCGGGGACACGGCTAATCATGATTAGTTTGTACACTCTGCAGAGGTTTGCGCACTTTTCCCCACAAGATTCGATCTCCTCCATTGAATTTCTCGCACTACATGATGTTTGAGGAACGAATGACCGAGACACAGTCTTTCCGAAGAGGTCCCCTTAACCGATAGATAGGCCAGCACACCTACAATCCCCTACATCTGTTAGCCCATCATGGAAAGGTTTCCCACAACTTACTCAACTATGCCAGAGCCCATAATGGCTTGTGGCTGCACACGGAAGTTTCTAGCATGAATAATCTTATGATCCCTTTGAGCCTGGGTGGCAAACCATAGGATGATCACACGGGTTCCCCGGGATCTCCTAGGACAACACTGGATTCCCCAGGTGTCCGGGCAATCCACTGGTATCCCCAGGGTGCCCCAACCAATCCACCCAGATGTGTATTAAAGTAGCCACCTTAAGTTAACCATTAATAATAACTCTCATATCTTCCATGATTCACTCAAACCAAACCACGTCTACAAGCATAGCATAGCAGTATAAGCATAATGTAATAATACCCGGGGTTGACAAAAGACAATAGGTTCCTACCTCAGCAACTACTTCCCAGTAACCACATGTTAACAAATCCTAACCATGCAATGTTTGAGGGATGAAACTAATGCATAAAAAAACTGGGTAATGAAGAGATATGATCAAAGTGTGAACTTGCCTTGTACTGTTGATGAAGATTTGTCGCACTCGTAATTCCTGATAGTTCTACTCGTCACACTCTGGTCAATCTATCGTGAGCAACCAATTGCATACATAAGCACTCATGCAAAAGAATCGAAGAAAAGATCTCAGAAAACTTCGAAAATAGGCAAATAACTCTTGCAACAGGAAACAATTTCTAACAGTACCAAAATTAAGTGAATTTGGCCTTATCAGAAAGTTTAGGTCAAGAGTGTCCATTTGCAAAAAGAATCAATTAAATCGGAGTTATAAAACTCAAGTTATGAACAAAAGAAGTTTGAATACAAATCTATTGAAATCAAATTTTAAACTTTCAAAAATATGTTTAAGTTGGTTATCTGGACAGAGGGGATCATAACGAAGAAGTGGGCGTTGGTTTCGTTGGATTTGGACAAACGAGTAAAAAATGGTGATCGTTTGAAGATCAGGGGCTAATCTGAAAATAAACTAATTGCATCTAGGTCCCTGGCCGAAATTAAAACAGAAAAAGAAAAATCTAACGAACGAACGTTCGCTGCAGAAGCATATACGACGAAAACCGATCACTACATAACCTAAACTAGCGAACGTCCACTAAATAACCTAACTAAATAATAAAGCCGGCTTTTAAAAGAAAAACCGAAGAAAACCTAAAAAAATAAACCGGACCGGGGCGGTTTATTACCGGTTCGGCGGTTCAATCTCGGTTCATTAGCGGTGGCGGCTACGACGGCGGCGGCGGGCTCCGGCGAGGCGGCGCGGGGTGGCAGCAGCGGCGAGCGGCGGCTACGGCTGCGCGACACGGCAGCGGCGGCAGCGAGGCAAGCAGGCGACGACGCGACTCGGTGCGGGCGAGGCAGGGCAGCGGAGCTGCGGCGGCGGTGGCAAGATTCGGCGGCGGCGGCTTGGGGGAGAGAGAGAGCCGGGGTCTCGCATTTTATATGCGAGGCGGTGGCGGCATCCGGATCAGGGACGAGCGGCAGCGGGCGTGCTGGAGTCGGTCTCCGACTCGAGGTCGGGGACGAGCGGCTGGGCCGGCTGGGCTACGGCCCAGTTCGGTCCGAAAGGTTTTTTTACACACACACAAAAAAACATCAAAAATAATAAAAATTATATATTGCATATTATATATCAAAAATTTCAGAAAAATATTTTCTAAAACTTGAACATTTTACTAGTTTCAAATAAAATCCACAAAAATTTAAATAAAGCAAACAGTGCTACTGGTTTATTTAAAAACCAAATAAAAATATTTTAAAATACCAAAATGATTTCAAAACCATTTTTCTCTAATTTTCTACTATAGGGAATCATTTTACCCTAATTTCCATTTATTTTATTTTTTTGGAGAAAAATAATTTGAATAAAAACCAAATAACTCCAAATTGAAAAATAATTTCAAAGGGACTTTAAATTTGATTTCCTTTAAACTCCCAACTCATATTTCACATGGTTTGAAGAAGTCATATTATCTTCTCTCATGAAAATCATTGAGTTGCTTAGAGTTTCTGAATTAGAAATATTTCCAAATGAAATTCAAATGTTTTCAAAACACCTTTCATTTATTTAAATGGAAGAAGTCATGTCATCTTCTCTCTAGGGTTTTGTATTTGAAAAGAATTTGAATTCATGGAAATCAGAAAGCAAAGCGAAAGTTTGGGAAAGTCATTTTATTCCCTCTCATTGAACTTTCAAAAAGTTTCAAATTTTACTCAATTTCACACAAGCAACCACACCACAATCAAACAATCAATCAAAACTATTTATTTAATATAACATTCCAAAATTTACAATTTTGGGATGTTACAAACCTAGCACCCTTAAAATGAATCTCGTCCTCGAGATTCGGAGAGGCTAGCAAGAAATAGGTTAGGTTCGGGGGTCTTCTAAAAATCCACTAAACGTCTCCGGGGGTCTCGGGTGCTACCACCCTTAGAAGCATTATTACGGTTCCATCAAAACTCATATACTCCATCCTTATTCTTGACAGTGTCGGTCTTCTCAGATTTTTAGGAAAATTCCTTCTCTGGGCTCTTCCGGTAGTGGCATAACCTTTACCGCAATTCTTTTGTCCTTTCATCTTGATACAGTTCTTCCATGAATGCGTCTTCTTAGCTGACGGGTCTGGCGCCAATACTAAAGAACTATCGATATCTCATGGTGGTCAACAATTTATGGTTTCTCATGCAGGAAATGGGTCTGGGCTTCATTCTCACTGTATGACCTACGATTGGCAACAACTGCCTTGTACAAGGGAAAATACTTATACCATTCTAAGGTTCAAACAAGGTTTAATATCATCGTCTCTCTACTATAGGCAAGTCATTCATATTTACCATCCCATATAGCAAGGTGAATAATAAGAGTAAGTCGGTATGGTGATCAATCCACCCCGCACCCAAATCATTACCTTGTATATGGTTTAGCGAATCTCGCATTCTAACACTCGGTCATCCCCATAAGCATTGCAGAATTTCTCTTGTCGACGGACCAAGTTCGGATAAATCCATTGATTCTGCAAGCCAAACAAACATCCATCATTTCTTCACAACTCTCAGGTTTTGCGTAAACTCCTATGAGACCGTCTGTTGATAAAGTCGTAACTTCTTCCAGGTTTTTTCCTTCAGCAAGAGTGTGCTTGCTTCTTGGCAGGTCCTGGGGCCTGTGGGTTATGAGCCCACCTCATCACTTGTAAACCTTGAACTCTTCTTCGGGGCAACTGATCATTATTCCAATATCCAGCTTCCTAGCATTCTTAAATCCATCCAATTGTACTGTATCTCTTCCTTCTATTGGTACCAAACTAAGACGTGATTACTCAGACTCATCATGGAGTTACAATTGCTCCATACTACCAACATTATACCTCCTTTATAACCAATGGTACTTCATCCCTTCATATTCTTGGGGCATCCCACATACCGAGATAAAATTCCCACTTATTTTGTCCGAAGTATACTTCGTGGAATGTCCTTATCTTTTCCAGGGGTCAAGTGTCCTCACAGGGTACTACCACCCTTGAAATGCTCAAAATCTTCCATAGACCATATTTCTCATATCCTCGAAAATGGTCAAAACCTTCCTTCATAGAGTCACTACTAAAAAAATCCAAATCAGTACCAACGATGCTAACTTTATTGATTCTCAAATTGTTACAATCTCCAGCATTTCCATTACATGCCTCAACTCAACACTTCAATATAAAAGAATTGTTCCCACTACTACTACTATATTTCTTTGTTGCAAACTCAACTATTTAGCACAAGCATTCTCTTTGGGACAATATCTGGCAAAGTGCTCTGCTTCATTACAGCAGAAACATATTACTTCTGTCAAGTCTCATGGTTTCCTTGTGATTTCATAGCCTCCTTGGGTCTTCGGTTTCCTTTTTGGGCAACCACTGAAGTAGTGCCCTGAATCTTTGCACCTGAAACAGGTGATATGACTCTGGTCTTTCCTGGAATCCAATCTATTTCTCTTCCTGGACTTTTCCATACCAATTAGGGCTTCTATTTCCTGTGGGTCATACTCTACTTCCTTTGTCGGGAATTCTACTAGATCTCCCTTCAGACAATTCTGGGAGATGTGTCCTTCCTTTGTCCTCGTCGCCGTCGCCCTGTGCCCCCTACCTCGACGTCGGCCGCCCCGACGCCGCCTCGCGCCCCGGCCTGCCCCGACGATGCCGTCGCCGCTCCGGCCCCTGCTCCGTTCCCGAGCCCCTGCCCCGGCCCGCCCCCGCGCGCCGGCGCCGCCATCGTCGTCACCAGCCGCCCCCGCTGTGAGCCACCGCGTCGCCCTGGCTCCTAGCATTCTTTTTATATGTCCATAGCATTTTTTCATATATGTATTTTCTTTTTCATATATGCGGCTATGTATTTTGTTGTTCATATATGTTCATATATATATATGATGTTCACAGAATATATTTTTTGTTCATAGAATATATTTTTGTTCATAGAAATTAGTTAAAATGAGGGGCATGTCAGACATGACATTAGGGGGGATGTCGGACGTCAGACATGTCATGAGGGGTGAGCGTCGTTGTCGTCTACCCCCTCCCCAATAACTTCAACATGAGGGGGGACGTCGGACATGTCATGAGGGGTGAGCGTCGTTGTCGTCTACCCCCTCCCTGATAACTTCGACATGAGGGGGGACGTCGGAAGGAGAAGAAGAAGGAGAAGAAGAGGAGAGGAAGCAGAGGATATAAAAAAATAAGAAGAGTAATAAGAAGAAAAAAAGAGGAGCAGTAGAAGGAATAGAGGAGAAGAAGAAAAATAGAATTCTATTTTTCTTCTTCTCCTCTATTCCTTCTTCTTCTCCTCTTTTTTTCTTCTTCTATTTTTTATTCTTCTCCTCTATTCCTTCTTATTCTCCTCTTTTTTCTCTTCTTCTTCCTCTTATTAATTTTTATCGGGAACGAGGGCGTCGAGGATCACCGAGCGGTCCAGGGTCGGGAACTAGGGTAGAGGGTCGAGGGTCGTCGAGGGGTCGAGGGTCGAGGTTTGTGGAATTTTTTTCATAGAAATTATTGTGATATTTTTGTTCATGATGATCTGACTCGATGAATTTTCTATCTTAAAACTCATATTAAGTTTGTTCGATGATGATTTTTTTTGTTCGTAGAAATTTACTAAGTTAAAATGTTCTCGTGTTGGGGGGCAGGAGTCCTCGAAACATATCAATTGCACTTTATAAATTCTTATTTTTTTCGGGAACGAGGGTCTCGAGGATCGCCGAGCGGTCGAGGGTCGGGCACTAGGGTAGAGGGTCGAGGGTCGAGGGTCGAGGATCACCGAGGGGTCGAGAGGGGGACGTCAATCAACCGCCTCTCGCTCGACCAACTCTCGAGGACACCCAAACCCTAGAAAAAACGTTGTCGATCTCCTACCCCCTCCCGCCCCTACTTGAAAATCTCTATTGAGATTTATTAGAGATTTATCAAGAATACCCCCATTATGGATGTGCATAATTAAGTTGATCCATATTTTTCCTGATCTCATCTACGCTTCTATATGTGCACGTTCTCTTGTGTCAAAGTATTGAAGAAATCCATGGTTTCATAATTAGCCGGAAGTAACAGGCGCATGATGGTATGAAGCTCTCCAAAATTATTTTGGAAAGGAGTCCTAATAGGATAATTCGCGTTTTGGTACGAAGTTTAGCAAAGGCCTTCCAAATAGCGATATTCGAAAGGCTATTGCTGAACTTCGCACCAAAAAGCGAATTATCCTATCAGGACTCTGTTCCAAAATAACTTTGGAGAGCTTCATACAATTCATGCGCCTGTTACTTCTGGCTAATGATGAATCCATGGTTTTCTTGAATCCTTTGACACTAGACAACGTGACATATAGAAGGGTAGATGAGATCAGGAAAAATAGGGACCATTTTTTGCACATCCAGAATGGCACCATTTTGTTAAATCCCTTGTTTGACATTCATGAGAGAGGCGGTCCGGACGTCAGACATTCAGGAGAGAGGCGGTCCGGGCCAAACCCTAGAAGCGTTGCCGAGGCCACCCCAAACCCTAAAAGCGTCGAGGCCACCCAAATTTACCAAGTTAAAAGTGCGTTGTCGAGGCCGCCCCAAACCCTAGAAGCGTTGTCGAGGCCACCCCAAACCGTAGAAGCGTCGAGACCACTAATTAATATTCCTTATTGTGATTAGCTAGCTAGATTTATGTTTGCCACTAATATATCCATCTCTCATGTTTGTATATTAATTGCCATGTTGTAATGTTTGCAGAAACTATGGAGCAAAGAGACTTGGAAACAGAACAGTTGTTGGGGGACATAATCCTCGGCGGAGGTGATGTCTTGTCGTATCTCAACCACACCGATGGTCAGGAACGAGAGAGTGAAGGCTCCGGTGATCGAACAATGGAGGAGGAAGGACATGATCATGATGGCTCCGGTGACCGAATGCCGGTGGAAGAAGGAGACCGTGATGACGACTCCGGTGACCGAACAGAGGAGGGAGCTGTCGCAAAGTCCGGTGAGGTATATATATTAGTTAAGCATGTGCTGACTAGCTAATTGATGCATTAATTGTTTTGGTATGTACATATATTAACTTCTTCCTTCTTTTATAGCCGTCCGGATCGAGCCAAACTTCGGTAACGAGACGAGGCCCGAAGAAAAGGTTGCGCTAGGATGAAAGGTTCACGATCACTACAATCGCGAACGATGGCCAACGGATTGAACCCAGCGGACCAAGGATGCATTTTCTGCTCAGTGCGGCGCTATTGTTAGGGACATGATCCTGATCAGCATCCAGCTATGGAATAAGCCTAAGAACGAAGACCCTCAAGTTTCTTATGTCACTGATAGACAAAAAGATGATCTTTGGACCTCGCTGAAGGCAAATTTCACCCTACCACCAGAGGAGGATCCGGATAAGCCAGTGCTACCTCTTGAGCACTGCGTTGGTTTTCCCTTGAAGAGGAAAGGGTGATGCAGCAAAGTAGCGTAAGTATTTCCCTCAGTTTTTGAGAACCAAGGTATCAATCCAGTAGGAGGCTACAACGAGTCCCTCGCACCTACACAAACAAATAAATCCTCGCAACCAACGCGATAAGGGGTTGTCAATCCCTACATGGTCACTTACGAGAGTGAGATCTGATAGATATGATAGGAAAATATTTTTGGTATTTTTATGATAAAGATGCAAAGTAAAATAAAAGCAACGGAAATAACTAAGTGTTGGAAGATTAATATGATGGAAAATAGACCCGGGGGCCATAGGTTTCACTAGTGGCTTCTCTCAACAGCATAAGTATTTTACGGTGGGTGAACAAATTACTGTTGAGCAATTGACAGAATTGAGCATAGTTATGAGAATATCTAGGTATGATCATGTATATAGGCATCACGTTCGAGACAAGTAGACCGACTCATGCCTGCATCTACTACTATTACTCCACACATCGACCGCTATCCAGCATGCATCTTGAGTATTAAGTTCATAAGAACAGAGTAATGCCTTAAGCAAGATGACATGATGTAGAGGGATAAATTCATGCAATATGATAAAAACCCCATCTTGTTATCCTCGATGGCAACAATACTATACGTGCCTTGCTGCCCCTACTATCACTGGGAAAGGACGCTGCAAGATTGAACCCAAAGCTAAGCACTTCTCCCATTGCAAGAAAGATCAATCTAGTAGGACAAACCAAACTGATAATTCGAAGAGACTTGCAAAGATAACCAATCATACATAAAAGAATTCAGAAGATTCAAATATTGTTCATAGATAAACTTGATCATAAACCCACAATTCATCGACCTCAACAAACACACCGCAAAAGAAGATTACATCGAATAGATCTCCACGAGAGAGGGGGAGAACATTGTATTGAGATCCAAAAAGAGAGAAGAAGCCATCTAGCTAATAACTATGGACCCGAAGGTCTGAGGTAAACTACTCACACTTCATCAGAGAGGCTATGGTGTTGATGTAGAAGCCCTCCGTGATTGATGCCCCCTCCGGCGGAGCTCCGGAACAGGCCCCAAGATGGGATCTCGTGGGTACAGAAGGTTGCGGCGGTGGAATTAGGTTTTTGGCTCCGTATCTGATCGTTTGGGGGTACGTAGGTATATATAGGAGGAAGAAGTACATCGGTGGACCAACGTGGGGCCCACGAGGGTGGAGGGTGTGCCCAGTGGGGGTAGGCGCTCCCCCCTACCTCGTGGCTTCCTGCTTGATTTCTTGACGTAGGGTCCAAGTCCTCTGGATCATGTTCGTTCCGAAAATCACATTCCTGAAGGTTTCATTCCGTTTGGACTCCGTTTGATATTCTTTTTCTGCGAAACTCTAAAATAGGCAAAAAACAGCAATTCTGGGCTGGGCCTCCGGTTAATAGGGTAGTCCCAAAAATAATATAAAAGTGAATAATAAAGCCCAATAATGTCCAAAACAGATGATAATATAGCATGGAGCAATCAAACATTATAGATACGTTGGAGACGTTTCAAGCATCCCCAAGCTTAATTCCTGCTCGACCTCGAGTAGGTAAATGATAAAAATAGAATTTTTGATGTGGAATGCTACTTAGCATAATTTCAATGTAATTCTTCTTATTGTGGCATGAATGTTCAAATTTGATATGATTCAAGATAAAAGTTTAATGTCGACATAAAAACAATAATATTTCAAGCATACTAACTAAGCAATTGTGTCTTATCAAAATAACATAGCCAAAGCAAGTTATCCCTACAAAATCATATAGTCTGGCTATATCATGTACGACCACGGTTTTAGCCAAGCAATTGGTTCATACTTTTAACGCGCTTCAGCCTTTTCAACTCTTACGCAATACATGAGCGCAAGCCATGGATATAGCACTATGGTGGAATAAGGTATAATGGTAGGGGTTATGTGGGAAGAAAAAAAAGGAGAAAGTCTCACATCAACGAGGCTAATCAACGGGCTATGGAGATGCCCATCAATTGATGTTAGTGCGAGGAGTAGGGATTGCCATGCAACGGATGCACTAGAGCTATAAGTGTATGAAATCTCAAAAAGAAACTAAGTGGGTGTGCATCCAACTTGCTTGCTCACGAAGGCCTCTGGAATTTGAGGAAGCCCATCATTGGAATATACAAGCCAAGTTCTATAATGAAATTTCCCACTAGTATATGAAAGTGACAAAATGAGAGACTCTCTATTATGAAGATCACGGTGCTACTTTGAAGCACAAGTGTGGTAAAAGGATAGTAACATTGTCCCTTCTCTCTTTTTCTCTCAATTTTTTTATTTGGGCCTTTTCTCTTTTTTAATGGCCTCTTATTTTTTAGTCTGGAGTCTCATCCCTACTTGTGGGGGAATCATAGTCTCCATCATCCTTTCCTCACTTGGGACAATGCTCTAATAATGATGATCATCACACTTTCATTTACTTACAACTCATGAATTACAAACTCAATACTTAGAACAAAATATGACTCTATATAAATGCCTCCGGCGGTGTACCGGGATATGCAATGAATCAAGAGCGACATGTATGAAAGAATTATGAACGGTGGCTTTGCCACAAATACAATGTCAACTACATGATCATGCAAAGCAATATGACAATGATGGAGTATGTCATGATAAATGAAGCGGCGGAAAGTTGCATGGCAATATATCTCGGAATGGCTATGGAAATGCCATGATAGGTAGGTATGGTGGCTGTTTTGAGGAAGATATAAGGAGGTTTATGTGTGGTAGAGCGTATCATATCACGGGGTTTGGATGCACCGGCGAAGTTTGCACCAACTCTCAAGGTGAGAAAAGGCAATGCGCGGTACCGAAGAGGCTAGAAAATTGCGGAAAGGTAAGTGTGCGTATAATCCATGGACTCACATTAGTCATAAAGAACTCATATACTTATTGCAAAAATTTATTAGCCCTCGAAGCAAAGTACTACTACGCGTGCTCCTAGGGGAAGGGTTGGTAGGAGTTAACCATCGCGCGATCCCGACCGCCACACAAAGGAAGACAATCAACAAATACTTCATGCTCCGACTTCGTTACATAACGGTTCACCATACGTGCATGCTACGGGAATCACAAACTCCAACACATGTATTTTTCAATTCCGCAATTACTCAACTAGCACAACTATGATATTACCACCTTTATATCTCAAAACAATTATCAAGCATCAAATTTCTCATGATATTAATTAAAGCAAATTGCCATGCTATTTTAAGGCTCTCAAAATAATATAAGTGAAGCATGAGAGATCAATAGTTTCTATAAAACAAATCCACCACCGTGCTCTAAAAGATATAAGTGAAGTACTAGAGCAAAAACTATATAACTCAAAAGATATAAGTGAAGCACATAGAGTATTCTAATAATTTCCGAATCATGTGTGTCTCTCTCAAAAGGTGTGTACAGCAAGGATGATTGTGGTAAACTAAAAGACTCAAATCATACAAGACGCTCCAAGCAAAACACATATCATGTGGTGAATAAAAATATAGCTCCAAGTAAAGTTACCAATGGAAGTAGACGAAAGAGGGGATGCCTTCCGGGGCATCCCCAAGCTTTGGCTTTTTGGTGTCCTTATATTATCTTGGGGGTGCCATTGGCATCCCCAAGCTTAGGCTCTTGCCACTCCTTGTTCCATAATCCATCAAATCTTTTACCCAAAACTTGAAAACTTCACAACACAAAACTTAACAGAAAATCTCGTGAGCTCCGTTAGCGAAAGAAAACAAAAGACCACTTCAAGGTACTGTAATGAACTCATTATTTATTTATATTGGTGTTAAACCTACTGTATTCCAACTTCTCTATGGTTTATAAACTCTTTTACTAGCCATAGATTCATCAAAATAAGCAAACAACACACGAAAAACAGAATCTGTCAGAAACAGAACAGTCTGTAGTAATCTGTAACTAACACAAACTTCTGGAACTCCAAAATATCAGCCAAAATAGGACGACCTAGGCAGTTTGTTTATTCATCAGCAGAATTGGAATCAATATTTTATCACGTTCTGGTGATTTTTAACAATTATTTTCGTGAACAGAAAGTTTCTGGAAATTACAGCAAGATCAAATAACTATCATCTAAGAAGATCCTATAGGTTTAACTTGGCACAAACACTAATTAAAACATAAAAACACATCTAACCCGAGGCTATATCAAATATTTATTCCTAACCAGAAGCAAAAAGCAAAAAAAAAACTAATAATAAAATTGGGTTGCCTCCCAACAAGCGCTATCGTTTAACGTCCCTAGCTAGGCATAATAGCAAGGATAGATCTAGGTATTGCCATCTTTGGTTTTAGGGAAGAAGAGAGCAAACTTGTTATCTATGGAATTAATCTTTCTATTTTGACAAAGTACGTGGACATTAATGGTAGAAGAAAGATTAAGTATGTTGCGGAAATTGGCATCTAGGCTAGCCTTTATCTCTTTGATAGATTCGTTTTGGTAAGAAAGCAAAAGAGATGTGGTTTGAACTTTCTCATTAATGGGGTGCCCAAATATAGTTTTCCTCTTTCCAGAGGTGTCTATGGGGTCCCCTTCAAGAAAGCCCTCTTCAAAAATAGAATCTAAAACTTGTTTGAACGAAGCGGGCAACCCAACATAAAAGCTCTTTAAGTAAACCTCAATTTGATATTGGGGTACATAGCTAGCCCGGATCCTTAACAGCCTATCCCAAGCATCTTTCAAAGATTCATCGAGTAAATACCGAAAAACTCCAGAATCATCCTCATCAAAATTACTAAGGTTCTCATTGATAACTCCGGCAGGTTTTTCCATAGTATTTCTATTTATGAGTTTAGATAAGATAGCAGGATTGCCTAAAGCGCTAAAACTCGGGAGAGAAACCCCAACTCTTTTTGGTTCCGACATGGCGAGGGAAAAGCGAACGAAAAGAGGCAACTAAAAAGAGAGGGCGAATAAAACGGCAAGGGTGAAGTGGGGGAGAGGAAAACGAGAGGCAATGGCAAATAATGTAATGCGGGAGATAAGGGTTTGTGATGGGTACTTGGTATGTTGACTTTTGCGTAGACCTCCCCGGCAACGGCGCCAGAAATCCTTCTTGCTACCTCTTGAGCACTGCGTTGGTTTTCCCTTGAAGAGGAAAGGGTGATGCAGCAAAGTAGCGTAAGTATTTCCCTCAGTTTTTGAGAACCAAGGTATCAATCCAGTAGGAGGCTACACACGAGTCCCTCGCACCTACACAAACAAATAAATCCTCGCAACCAACGCGATAACGGGTTGTCAATCCCTACACGGTCACTTACGAGAGTGAGATCTGATAGATATGATAGGATAATATTTTTGGTATTTTTATGATAAAGATGCAAAGTAAAATAAAAGCAACGGAAATAACTAAGTGTTGGAAGATTAATATGATGGGAAATAGACCCGGGGGCCATAGGTTTCACTAGTGGCTTCTCTCAAGAGCATAAGTATTTTACGGTGGGTGAACAAATTACTGTTGAGCAATTGACAGAATTGAGCATAGTTATGAGAATATCTAGGTACGATCATGTATATAGGCATCACGTCCGAGACAAGTAGACCGACTCATGCCTGCATCTACTACTATTACTCCACACATCGACCACTATCTAGCATGCATCTAGAGTATTAAGTTCATAAGAACAGAGTAACGCCGTAAGCAAGATGACATGATGTAGAGGGATAAATTCATGCAATATGATAAAAAAAACCATCTTGTTATCCTCGATGGCAACAATACAATACGTGCCTTGCTGCCCCTACTGTCACTGGGAAAGGACACCGCAAGATTGAACCCAAAGCTAAGCACTTCTCCCATTGCAAGAAAGATCAATCTAGTAGGCCAAACCAAACTGATAATTCGAAGAGACTTGCAAAGATAACCAATCATACATAAAAGAATTCAGAAGATTCAAATATTGTTCATAGATAAACTTGATCATAAACCCACAATTCATCGGTCTCAACAAACACACCGCAAAAGAAGATTACATCGAATAGATCTCCACGAGAGAGGGGGAGAACATTGTATTGAGATCCAAAAAGAGAGAAGAAGCCATCTAGCTAATAACTATGGACCCGAAGGTCTGAGGTAAACTACTCACGCTTCATCGGAGAGGCTATGGTGTTGATGTAGAAGCCCTCCGTGATTGATGCCCCCTTCGGCGGAGCTCCGGAACAGGCCCCAAGATGGGATCTCGTGGGTACAGAAGGTTGCGGCGGTGGAATTAGGTTTTTGGATCCGTATCTGATCGTTTGGGGGTACGTAGGTATATATAGGAGGAAGGAGTATGTCAGTGGAGCAACATGGGGCCCACGAGGGTGGAGGGCGGGCCCAGGGGGTAGGCGCGCCCCCTACCTCGTGGCTTCCTGCTTGATTTCTTGACGTAGGGTCCAAGTCCTCTGGATCATGTTCGTTCCGAAAATCACGTTCCCGAAGGTTTCATTCTGTTTGGACTCCGTTTGATATTCTTTTTCTACGAAACTCTGAAATAGGCAAAAAACTGCAATTCTGGGCTGGGCCTCCGGTTAATATGTTAGTCCCAAAAATAATATAAAAGTGAATAATTAAGCCCAATAATGTCCAAAAAAGAAGAAAATATAGCATGGAGCAATCAAAAATTATAGATACATCGGATACGTATCAGCCAGTTATAGAGCCATTGGTCAAGGCGTGTGCTCTTCAGAATATGGCCGATCTATTCAGGAGGTGGAAGAATGAGTTAAAATAAACGTATGTCGACAAAGGGAAGACTCCAGAATTCACTGGCTGATTTGAGAAGATAAGAGATCACTGGCCCGCATTTGTGGCCTACAAGACATCGAACAAGAGTAAGAAGATGTCAGAGACAAACAAGAACAATGTTGCAAAGAAGAAGCTTCACCATCGCACAGGGTCAGGTGGCTACCTCAAAGCCCGGCCGCTATGGGACAAAGTTGAGAATGACCTGCTTGCTAAAGGGGTCGAACCAGAGACATTGAACTGGCCAGACCGTTCAAGGTCTTGGTTCTTCGGGGTTGGGGGAACCTTGGACCCTGAAACAAGGAAGTGCGTTTGGACGGACGAGCAACTTGCAATACCCGTCAAGAAGCTTCAGAAGTGTATCGCCGCAGCGCAACAAGGGATGTTCATTCCCGACAGAGAGAATCACGAGCTGACCGAGGCCCTCGGGAATCCTGAGCACCCTGAACAAACACGAGACACGCCAGGTTCGGTTGCGTGGAAGGTTGGGTTTCCCGGTGTAGGCGGTTACAAAACCCGGGAGAGGAAGAGGAAACTGGAGCTCAGTGAAATGGAGAAGCTAAATGCAAGAGCACAAAAGCTAGAGGAACAAGTTGAGAGCCAGCGAGCTGCCGGAGCTACCCCAGAAGCTACCCCGCCATCTCAGCGGAGAAGCAGCGTGGCTTCCACCGAGTTCGTTCAGTAGCCTGACTTCACGACTCCTAGCTACCCCATGGATGCTGTCACGGAGGCTCAACATTGCCAGCTTATGACGCAATGGCAGAACCTCAAAGTCAAGGCGGCTGTCGGCTCTGTTGCACCTCCTCAACCCAACGGAACTTTTCACTGCCGTCCGATTCCACATGGCTATGCTGTTGTGATGGTGGATGAAATAACGGAGGGATTTGAGGAGCTTGAGCTAGACCACCCTACAGGTGAAGGGGAGACTCAGCTGGGTCTTGCTCTGAAGACTCCATGTCTATGGCGGAAGGAGCACATCAAGCTTCCGAACTGGACGCCTCCGCCTCCTCCTCCGGCGAGTCAGGGCACTCCGCCTCCTCCTCCTCCTCCGGCGAGTGATCAGGGCACTCCGCCTCCTTCTCCGGCTGCTCCGGCGCGTGAGACCGGCACTCCGCCTCCTCCTTCACCTCCTCCGGTGTGTCGGAGCAGTCCGCCTCCTCCTTCGCCTCCTCCGGTGCATCAGAGCAGTCCGCCTCCTCCTCCGCCTCGTCAGCAATGGCGAAAGACAGACGTCGCCGCTCCGGCTGCTCCGGCGCGTCGGAGCACTCCGCCTCCTTCTCCGCCTCGTAAGCAATGGCGGAAGAGAGACGCTACCACTCCGGGGGCTAGCAGTACAGCCAGAGGCGGGAGGGAATTCAGATATGGTCCATCTCTCAAGCCTCTGGAAAAGTTACCATACGAGAGGACCGATGAGGAAAACGCAGAGATCTCTCAAACCCAAGTGAGGGAATTTTTTTGCAAAGAAACCTCCACCTCCGAAGGAGACGATAGATCCGGTGAAATTGAAGCGCACTCTCGATGCCCTGAAGTGACCACCGCCGCCTTCGCCGGATGACAACTATGTTCGTGCTCTTAAGAAGACATATGAAGATGCGCGGCAGTCGGGAACTACTTTCAGTGATAAAAGGTTAGAAGAACGAAGAAGTAGGAAAAAATTCCCCAGCTCGGCGAACAGGCGAACCAATCGTGCCCCCCGCTCAAGGTGTCTAGCGATATCGTCGCTACTCTGCCGGGGATGGTGCCCGGTACCAAAACTGCTGATTACCTGAGCGATGATGTACACTTTGATACAGCAGTACGGGCAGCCTCTCGTCAAACCTGATCATCCTCTTCTAACAACGATGATGTGAAGATTCCATGAATGGTACCTGAAAACCTGCAGCGAGTCTGGGAAGGATGTTTTGACGATGAGAATTAAAGAGGACCACGACCTCGTTGGAACTGGTCTGTTTTCTGTTGCATTTGAGGAGTTATTCTAGTTATACAATAAAAAGGCCCTCGACAAAACACTCGTGACTTGCTACTGTCTGTAAGTAATACTTCTGTAATTAAGTCTCTCTCTCTATATATAGTTCAACTCTTTCATTGCATGTACATATAATTATCCTCACTATTATGCAGATTGAAGATCGTCGAATGCAGGAAAGCACAAATCTGGGACATTGGGTTCATTAACCCAGATATCATACATGAATGGACGGTTAAACACAATGTCACAGAAACCAAGGACAACTTGCTACAATCGTTGCTTAAAAATCAGCACAAAGATAAAATACTATTTCCTTACAACTTCAAGTGAGTGTTAATGTTTTATGCATATTCGGTTTCCCATATTATTACTGGAGGTTATAGTAATGTAATTGATGAGTTATGCATGCTTGCGCAGCTTCCACTTTATTCTGCTAGAGATCCAGCTTGAGCGGGGAGTAGTAACCGTCTTAGACTCGAGCGAAAAGATCCCCAAGACTATGCAAACATGACTGCAATGCTCCAGAAGTAAGTTCAATCGATCATTATCGCACCATATCGGCAGCTTTGTTCATTTGATCCTGATATCAAATGATTATTTTCTTTGTCTGGCAGGGTTTGGAAAGAGTTCACAGTAATTGTTCCGGCTCTGCCGAAGGAGCTGCGATTTACACACCCGAAAGTAACTACTACTACCTAGTTCCGCGCATCTCCCGTTGATTCTTGTTTCATCAATACCATTTATAATGCTTGATTATCAGTTTGATTGAACTCTATTTCTCGTAAAGTGGTTGTGGCAGGAAGCCGGGAATGATTTTTGTGGATACTACGTTTGCGAGTACATCTACAACGCGACGATCTCTAATAAGCGGGGCTACTCTAAAAAACAATATGATGTGCGTAAGCAAAAATATTCACAATTTTATTTTATTACCATCATTTGTGTTGGGTTTCATTCATATAAAATGTATTGACCCCCTTCTTCAAATTAGGTCTGGCAGATCCAGGATGAACTCCTACCACATGATCGCATAAAAGCAATTCAAGAGGAATTGGCGGGATTCTTTCTGGACCACGTCATCAATAAAGCCGGAGAATACCATGTGGAAACTGAGATAGACATGAGATGTTAGGGAGTGTAAGAGATCTTATATTGTATATATGTACCTAGTAGCATCGGATAGATATACGAAAACTTGTTGTTCGACCAACATCTCTCGGAGAAAGAGAGGACACTCCTCTCTGTATATGTTCATGACGATCTTGTAATTAATGGTTCCTTCATTTGCTTACTAGCTAGCATGTCGAGTTCTCTCTATACGTATAGTTGCTACCGTCGACCAAGCACGGAGATAAGAGAGGACACTTCTCTCTATTATCTAGCTAACACCCTAAATTAACCCCCCAAAACCCCCTAAACCCACCCCCTTTCAAAAAAACAAAAACCTCAGCTCTTGCCAGCTGCTGACGCGTGGATGCCTTTTGGTCCCGGTTGGTGTTACTAACCGGGACTAAAGGTCCTCCTGCCTGGGCGCCCCGCAGCAGCCACATGGAGCCCCTTCTGTCCCGGTTTGTAAGCGAATCGGGACTAAAGGGTTTGCGCTCTAATCCCTGAAATTGCAAGTTGTCGACTAGAGGGGGGGTGAATAGGCGATTTTTATGAAAGTCTTCAAAACACGGGGGCTTTGAAGACAAACAATAGAAATGAACCTATTGATATGCAGCGGAAGGTAGACTACCCTAGACAAGCCATAGTCAAGTAAGCAATGAAGTGAAAGCACGAAGATTATTAGCAGCTGGGTAGTATGGATCAGGATGGAAGATAGTATGAAGCCAAACAACAATAGTCTTCACACACCGAAGTCAATAAAATCATGCAAGCAGGCAATGACTTCATGAAGACAAACTGTAAGTAAAGAGAGGGAGGAGATAGAACCAGGTGCTTGGTGAGGACAAGGATTTGTTGGACCAGTTCCAGTTGCTGTGAGAACTGTACGTCTGGTTAGGGAGGCTGAGATTCAACTCAGAAGACCGCGTCTTCACCTTATTCCCCTTGAGCTAAGGACACTTAGTCCTCGACCAATCACTCTGGTAAGTCTTCAAGGTAGACTTCCAAACCTTCACAGACTTCGTTCACCGGCAATCCACAATGACTCTTGGATGCTCAGAACGCGACGCCTAACCGGCTGGAGGATACACAGTCCTCAAGTGTAATAAGTCTTCAGATCATGTGGACAGAAAGACTTCAGTGATGCCTAACACTCTTTGGCTCTGGGTGTTTTGGGCTTTGTCCTCGCAAGGATCTCTCTCTCAAATGCTTCGGAGGTGGGTTGCTCTCAAACGACAAAAGTCGTGCACTAACTCTTAGCAGCCACCAATTTATGGTGTAGGGGGTGGGCTATTTATAGCCAGGAGGCAACCCGACCTGATTTGTCCGAAATGACCCTGGGTCACTAAGGAACTGACACGTGTCCAACGGTCAGATTTCAAACACACGCGGCTGCTTGACGTGGGCTACAAGTAAAGCTGGCTCATCCAGCTCTGGATAAGATTTGCTCTCATTGTCTTCGCTCGAAGACATAGGATTTGGTTGAGTATCACTTCAGTCACTCTGACTTTGTTCACTTCAAACCTACTTAATAGTACGGTGGTTCCTATGACTCAACAAAGAAGAAAAGGAAGCTACGAAACAACTATGTCTTCGCACTCCATAGTCTTCACGTGAATGTCTTCTCTAGTCATAATCTTCATTGTGAATATCTTCACATACCACCATTGTCTTCAATGTCTTCACACATTTTTAGGGGTCATCTCCGGTAGGTAAACCGAATCAATGTGGGACTACTACCTGTGTTATCCTGCAATTCTCACAAACACATTAGTCCCTCAACCAAGTTTGTCGTCAATACTCCAAACCAACTAGGGGTGGCACTAGAGGCACTTACAGTCTCCCCCTTTTTGGTGATTGATGACAAACTGGTTGAAGTTTTCAACGGGGATAAAAGTATGTGAAAGTGTAAGGATTAAGGCATTGTCTTCATAAGTAGCAAAAGGCTCCCCCTGAAGATGTGCATATAAGTAGTTTGCTCTTGAATGCAAATGCACATGGCAGGTTTTACTTGTGGAGATCCTCTTCAACTTATGAAGACAATTCATCATGCATATAAACATATGACGAAGATAATGACATGCATAATGAAAAATGGACGTCTGCAGAATGACTTCATGCGGAATTTATCATCGCATCACAGAGTAGCAGAAAACGTAGCAGACGACCATCAGGTTTAAGTGTTACAACCCAAAGAACCAAATGTCAAAAAACGAGAGTTGTAACTACTTGGCAAAATATAGCAACCACCCATATGGACCCGCTTGAAGACTATCAACTCATATGCTTCTCCCCCTTTTGTCAGTAAGAACAAAAAGGTTTGAAGACATAGAGCATCTACTCGTTCCCATCAAGAGTAGATGAAGGTGCAGGGTTGACGTTGGAGTTCGGTGGTGCAGAGGGGCCTGGTGCAGTGTCGAGACGCGGCAAAGTCATGGTTGGTGAAGTGGCATCGTCTTCTTCATCGACGACTCTCGCAACAACAGTTGCAGCCGAAGATCAATACTCAAAGTCTTCTATGGAACGAGTACGACGCAAGACGGCATTCTGGGGAGGCGTGGAACCAAATTTGAAGCGCTCTATGAAGCCATCTTCGCGAAGATCTTCTTCAGAGGATAGCAATGTAAGACTCTTCCAAGACCGCCGACAGGCTTCATGCGCTACGAATGCATTCTTGGTGGCCAGATTTCGAATGCGATTAACGTCCACCAGGAGGCTCTACATCTGACACTTTAGCCAGTCATGGTGTCTATCCTGTTTCTGATGTAAGGCCACAAGAAGCTCTCGGTCATTGAGTACACGAGATCGCTTCCGAGGCCTTTGAGCAATGGTGCTTTCAGTGGCTTCAGTGTTAGCACGATGAGGTGCACGCATATCCCAGCCAGAGGATAGATCCGAGTTGTAGCAAGAACTCCCTCGATTGGTTGCGTGAAGCTTTGGCGATCAACATTATGAAGATAAAGTGGCTCCTTGGCAGGCTCATGATAGATGGCTTCGACAGACATATCGACTTCAGGCAAAAAGACAAGATGGTTGCGCGCCGAAGGCAGATAGTCGACAGAAGAGTGAAGCTTGATTAAGCGCATCACCCATGGAGCATAGAACTTCAAGCCAAACAGATCAATTCCAGATGCAGCAAGCTGTCTGATGAAGAAATCCCGAGAATTGAATCTGATGCCATTGAGAATATAGAACACCAAAGTCTTCATGGCTCCTTCATGTTTGGCTTCAGCTGAGTATCCCTTGATGGGCCAAAGAGTACGCCTCAGAATATGATAGATTGTGCGGGGCAGGTACTCAAGGTCCTTGACGAAAAATTCCTTGGGATAATCAGCATCTTGAGGCAATGGCTTCATCATGCTGAGCATCTGACTCATATTTGGTTCAGGCCACTGGAAGATACTCTACAGTTCATTTTGGTGTAGCTGACAACCAGGCTCATAGAGTTCACCTGGAGTGGGCAGGGAAGTAAGCTCGATAATGTCTTGAGCTTTGGCTTCATGGTGCACATCGTGTGACATCCACTCAAGGACCCATGTCTTCGGATCCCTGTTGTAGCCACGAATGTGAAGTGTGGCATATAACTGCAGCAGGAGCTCTTCATTCCAGTGCTCTTTGTCCGTGACGAATGGCAGAAGACCAACTTCTCTGAAACAGTCCACAGCTTCTTCCAGGCATGGCAGACCAGCAATGGCTTCACAATCCAGACGCATGTGAGGAAAGATTCGCTCTTGATTGTATAAGACACATGAATAATAGCTGCGCTGCTGATAGCTCCAGAAGTGATCAGATGAGATCTTTGGCTTCGAGTATGGATTTTTGGCGCTATCGAAGAAGGTATTGTGGGCTCTGAAGCTGTTGACACTGAAGGATCCTGGTGAAGTAGCAGTACCTGGAAGCCTTGGTAGCCTGGGCTTTGGCTTCTGAACTTGTGGCCTCTGCTCCACATGATAGTCATATTGAGGTCCTGGAGCAGGGGGAGGCACCATGATGGGCAACCGAACTGTGACAAGTTCACCACGATTATAGGCCTGCTCAATTGTGTGAGGCCTTGGGGCTGGAACAGTAGCTTCGGCATTGACTGTGGCTTCAGGTTGCACACTAGCTTTAGGCGCAACATTAGCTTCAGGCACCACATTGTTTTCAACCATGACAACGTCATTGGCTTCAGCAGTGTTGTTTGTGGCCGCCTCAGTGTTCTCAACCTCCGTTTCAGTAGCAGGAGGGTCGGGCATAGACGCGTTCTCCTCAAGAACAACTTCTTGAGTAACAGGGGGTGCGGCAACTCTTGCTTCTTCTTGTCTTGGTTCTTGATTGTCATTGGCTGATGCAGCCGGAATGTCTTCAGCAGCTTTTGCTTCAGACTTAGAGACATTCGCAGTTGGAGTGGCTTCAGGGAACACTTGGCGTGCTACTGAGCTTTGTTGCATTTCTCCTTCTGGAATGCTCGACATGGTAACCTGTGGCCTAGGGCCTTTGTGAAGCCTGCGGAATGCGGGCGACGCTTGTGGTGATGGAGTGGTCTGCACCATGTAATTGTCGTCGTCAAGCACCGGAGTGGTGGCTTGAGGTGGTGGAGTTCTGGGTGTCTCATCATCAACGGGGGTGTCTTGTTGAGGGCGATCAACCCATGAATCATCCTGAGTGATTGGCGTCAAAGGACGACCAATGCTGATGAGGTCGCTGTTCGTGAGAACAGGCGATGATACCGGTTGGTGCTTGATTTGAGGAAGGACTTCATCGTCTTCAACATTGTCTTCACGACCAATGTCTTCAGCTATGATGGGGTCGACAGCTGGAACTTCTTCATTTTCAGGAGCCTCTGAGAAAGCAGGCTCGTGGATCACAAGTTGACGCTCTTGGTTGGTGGAGGCAGGACGAGCAACAAAAATGGGCTCGACAATTAGAGGTTCAGAGGCCGCAACACGCTCTTTCTTTGAAGACTTCTTCAATTTCTTATTTGATGGAGCATCATCAGAAACATTCTTGTGCTTGCGCTTCTTGTCTTCAGCTTCAGCTGCCCTAGTCTTCTTGAGTTCTGAAGCTACTGTGGAGACCTTAGGCTTCGAGCCTGTCATGCTGGCAGGGAAGACAATGCGAGGTGCTTCATGCGTTGATTCTTCAGCTTGGGCCACAGTAGGCTTTTTCTTCAGTTTGGCAGCCATCTTGGGGTCGATGCCTGGACGCCCAAGAGCCTTGCGCTTTTCTGCCTCATTGTGTGCTTGAACACATTTCTCTGCAAAGTATTTCATCCGCTCTCTTGAACCTTTTGCTTCTTCATGTTTCTTGTGAAACTCTTCCTTGAGGTCATGCAACATCTGCTTGAAGCTTTGAACATCAGCCACGCTGAGCTTGGCCATGTTCTTCTTGAATTGAGCCTTTTCATAATCAATTTTGTTCTTGAGCTCGACGATCTTTTGAGCCAGAGCCAGCTCATTAGCAATGGCTCCATGGAAGGTGACGATGATGTCAACTGGCAGCTGGAGATCATCAATGGTGAGGCTCAGGTTGTCAAACCACTCATCGATGAAGTTGTTTAGAATATCCACATCAAAGAGGGGCAAATCGTTGAAGATCTCCGCCTCTTGCTTGCTCTTTATCAGTAGCTCAAGAGCATCATCACCAAGATCTTCGTCGCTTGATAGATCAATGGCTTCATTTTCGTTCCGGAGAACGGCAGCTGGAGTCAGTTCATGCCCAGAAATCTTCATTGGCTTCTTCTTCTTGGGCTTCTCCGTCTTCTTGGAGACACGAGAAAGATCTTTAGATTGCACACTGAGTTCAGGAGGTGCAGTTGCCAATGGCTTCGCACGCGAAGCTTTTGCTGCGGCAGAGGGCTTTGAAGCCTTTGATTTCTTCTGCTTCTGCGGCTTAGGTGGAGCTGGTGCTTCATCAGAATCTGCGTCATCAGCTGAGTGCTCCACAGCGGGCCCCTGTACTGCTATGTGAGTGATGAGGCCTTCGAGGTTATAGAAGGGGCCGACGACGTTTGGATTGGCATCACGGGTGCCATCAGCCCTAGGAGCAGATCTACCAGGGTTGAAGTCGAGTCCAAATGCTTTCTTGTTCTTCATAGCAGAATCTTTGGCGAACTGGTAGTTGCGCTTGAAAAGATTGTCGTCGCGACACCATAACAGAGATGATGGGTCGGCATTCTCTGGCTGTGGTCCTCGGACCATGCAAGGGTAGAAGCCTTGAGCAATGGCTTCAGACTTGGACTTGGGCTGAAGATTTTTGTATAGAATCTCTCCCCATGGGCGCTTGATAGCGTTCTTTTCAGCATATTCAGCAGTCACCAATCGATACTTGAACCATTGTTCTGCCCAATATCTTCGAATCCATTGGATTCGAGTCTTGCGCTGATTGTAATTCTCTTCGGGATCTGTCTTGTACATTTCAAAGAGATCTGGTGGCAAGTCCTTGGCTGTATCCCCACGGCACTGCCTGCCGCCCTTTCTAGATGATTTCTCAGTGGCCATTATATTCAAGCTGAAAGGCTTCAAGACCGTGAATGGCTTCTGTCTGCTGGTCAGACAGGAACTGGCTTCAGGAGAGTTGATGTGTCGATGTGAGAACTCTGCAAATGAATGCAGACTATGAGAACCAAGGGATTCTCCCACGGACATGTACCTGTGACAACATTAGAGGTGCGAGGGAAGGGGAAGAGGTCATATGCATTCTCAGAAGATTTTGAAGATAAATCAATTTGAAGACATTGACCTCATAGTGCGAAGACATTCACTGATTTGAAGAGAATTGGTTCCAGATTTGTACGAATCCATGAATAAGTACAAGTGAGGAATCTAACTAGTTGTGAAGCATAAGTGAATATACTTGGCATGATATGAGATGCAGAACAAGATAGATCCAGATTTGGAAGTCTAGAATCCACTTTCGATTGAAGTGGATGGATCTGACGGATCAAAAAGGCAGTAAAAAGTAAGTTTTAATTACCCTTGACGAACTGCTAGACGAGGCAAAGAGGGAGGCTGAGCAGTTCAATCTCCCGCGCCCTAACTTGGTGGCGGAAGACACCTACGGCAGCGGCGGAGAGGACGAGGTCCGCGGCCGGCGTGAGGACGGCGTCGGAGAAGTCGCGGCAGCTAAGCGCTTCGTCTCCGGTGTCGACGCGAGCTAGCGAAGGCGCTAGGGTTTGTGTGAGGTGGCGAGGTGGGAGAAGAGATAATGACCGCGGTGAGTTGAGTATATATAAGGAAAGGGACAGCATAGCGTAATTACGCATGTGCCCCTGGCGTTCACATTTGAAGGACACGTGGCATGCATGCAACACATTGAAAGTTGTTCCATGTTCCCACGCACGCCTGGATTGTCGGGTGGTCGTTCCGGCTTCTCCGGGTTTCAAGCAATAAGGATATAACATTAAAATAGATTCAACTTTTGTCTCTGTGTCTTCTGCTAACAAGGACTCAGGGAAGACAATCGACAGATTCAATAGAATGCATATGATTTAGATAGATAGAATCTGAGGTAGAAGCATAGAGGGGGTTAGGGTCCGATCACATTCACTTAGATCAAAAGATTCAAACATGAAGACATAGCTATAAGTGAATGCTATAGAGGACAGAACACAAATATATGTATATATCAGTATAAGACCAAATCAACATTGTGAAGATAAACATTAAGTCAAATCAATGTTGAAGACAAATCAAATGCAAAGACTTTGCAAATGTGATGCCAAATGAAACACTTCAAACAAGAATTTGGTGGTGGTGTTACCCACCGTATAGGAAGTATTAGACCCAGACACAGCGCACAATTATCGTGGCGCTCCGAAGTCAAATTCCGCGTTAATGTATTCACACTTAGAGTGTATGTCTTCATTTATTGAAGATATACTTTACTTCGTGTGTTGCACATCTAAGTCATCAACATGCATAAGCGTTAGGATGTGTGTCCAATCACAGGACATTCGAGGATTCTAAGATATTTAGCTCACACCGCAACTTGCAAAACCTTTTCTCATCCAATGGCTTTGTGAAGATATCTTCCAATTTCTCTTCAGTGTTGACGTGAATGATATCAATATCTTCCTTCATAACATGATCTCTGAGAAAGTGATGACGAATTTCAATGTGCTTTGTCTTCGAGTGCTGAACTGGGTTGCTGGCAATCTTGATGGCGCTTTCATTGTCGCAATAAAGTGGCACTTGCTTCAGGTGGATGCCATAGTCCTTGAGAGTTTGCGTCATCCATAGTAGTTGAGCGCATCAAGATCCAGCAGCAATGTATTCAAATTCAGCCGTGGAGAGAGACACACAGTTCTGCTTCTTTGAAGACCAACAGACAACAGATCGTCCAAGAAAATGACATGTGCTGGATGTGGACTTGCGATCAACCTTGTCACCAGCATAATCAGCATCTGAGAAATCAACTAGATCAAACTCTGGGCCCTTTGGATACCATAATCCTAGTGTTGGGGTGTAAGCCAAATATCGAAGAATTCGCTTCACAGCTAAGTGATGCGATTCCTTTGGTGCCGCTTGGAATCGGGCACACATGCAAATGCTAAGCATGATATCTGGCCTAGATGCACATAAATAGAGTAAAGAACCAATCATGGAGCGGTATACCTTTTGATCGAACTCTTTACCATTGTCGTCGGGGCCTAGATTACTTTTGGTTGGCATTGGCGTTGTGTAACCTTTGCAATCTTGCATTCCAAACTTCTTCAGGCAATCTTTGAGGTATTTCTCTTGAGATATGAAGATGTCGTTGCTCTGCTGACGGATTTGAAGACCAAGGAAGAACTTCAGCTCACCCATCATGGACATCTGATATTGATCTTGCATCATGTGCTCCAACTCATCACAGTATCTTTTGTCAGTGCAGCCGAAGATAATGTCATCCACATAGATCTGGCACACAAACAGTTCACCATCGTATGTATTCGTGAATAGAGTGGGATCCAGGGAACCAGGTTTGAAGCCTTTGCTCTTCAAGAAGTCTTTGAGTGCATCATACCAAGCACGAGGGGCTTGTTTGAGGCCATACAGTGCCTTGTTGAGCTTGTATACCATATCAGGATGTTTTGGATCTTCAAAGCCAAGTGGTTGTGCAGCATACACTTCTTCTTCAATCTTGCCATTGAGAAAGGCACTCTTCACATCCATTTGATACAGAAGGATGTTGTGATGGTTGGCATAGGCTAGCAGTATGCGAATGGCTTCAAGCCTAGCCATCGGAGCAAATGTTTCATCGAAGTCAATCCCTTCAACTTGAGTGTATCCTTGAGCAACGAGACGAGCGTTGTTTCTGACTACTTGACCATGCTCATCTTGTTTGTTGCGATACATCCATTTGGTGCCTATGATGTTGTGCTTGCGAGGGTCAGGGCGCTTGACTAATTCCCACACATTGTTCAAGTCAAACTGGTGAGGCTCTTCTTGCATAGCTTGAATCCATTGTTCCATGAAGGCTTCAGCAACTTTCTTGGGTTCAGATATAGAGAAAAATGCAAAGTGCCCACAAAAATTTGCTAGCTGTGTTGCTCTTGAACGAGTGAGTGGACCAGGTGCATTGATGCTATCAATTATCTTCTCAATTTGTACTTCATTTGCAACACGGGGATGAACTGGACGAAGATTTTGCCCTTGTTAACCATTGTCTTCTTCTTCGGCATTGGCTTCAGGCTGATCAGTGTCTTCAGGTTGATTAGGCGCAGAAATGATAAGTTCCTCTTCTGCCTGAGCCTCTGAAGGTATGATTTCTCCAGTACCCATAAGCTTGATGGATTCACTAGGTGGGACTTCATCTAGCACATTTGGCAAGTGCTCTCTTTGCAAGCCGTTAGTCTCATCGAACCGCACATCCACAATTTCAACCACTTTATAGTGAAAGAGGTTGAAGACTCTGTAGGAGTGCGAATCCTTTTCGTAACCAAGCATAAAACCTTCATGTGCTTTCGGTGCAAATTTTGAAGTGTGATGTGGATCCTTGATCCAGCACCTAGCACCAAATACTCTGAAGTAACTGATGTTTGGCTTCTTACCAGTTAGGAGCTCATAGGATGTCTTCTTTATAAGCTTGTGAAGATAAACACGGTTGATGACGTGGCATGCAGTATCAATGGCTTCAGGCCAGAACTTCCTTGGAGTCTTGTACTCATCAAGCATCGTCCGAGCCATCTCAATGAGTGTTCTATTCTTGCGCTCCACGATGCCATTCTGCTGAGGTGTGTATGGAGCTGAGAACTCATGAGTGATGCCCAATGTATCAAGATAAGTATCGAGGCCTGTGTTCTTGAACTCTGTGCCATTGTCACTTCTGATGTGCTTGATCTTGATGCCATAGTTCGTCATGGCACGATTGGCGAATCGTCTGAAGATCCTGCACTTCATTCTTGTAAAGGATTATATGCACCCATGTATATCTTGAATAGTCGTCAACAATGACGAAACCATAGAGGCAAGCAGTGGTAGTAAGAGTAGAGTAGTGAGTAGGGCCAAATAAGTCCATGTGAAGCAGCTCGAAGGGTTGAGATGTCGTCATAATTGTCTTCGAGGGATGCCTGGCCCTTGTCATCTTTCCAGCTTCGCAGGCACCACACAGATGATCCTTCTTGAACTTAACGCCCTTGATGCCTACGACATGTTTCTTCTTCGCGAGTGTGTATAAGTTCCTCATGCCAGCATGCCCTAGCCTCCGATGCCAGAGCCAGCATTCTGAAGCTTTTGCTAGAAGAAAAAAGGCCATCTGTGGTCCTGCTGAGAAAACTACCATATACAAATCATCTTCCCGATACCCTTCAAAGACTAGAGATTTGTCAGTTTCCATTAGAACAACGCAATGATATTTTCCAAATATCACAATCATGTTCAAATCACAAAGCATTGAGACAAACATTAAGTTGAAACCAAGGGATTCAACAAGCATCACTTTATCCATGTGCTGATCCTTGCTTTTACCAGTGTCAGCAAATGTGATGTGACTCTTGTCAGATGGACGTAAGGTTGAGTCCATGAGAAGACTTCAATCACCAGTCATGTGATTAGTGCATCCACTATCCATAATCCATTCTGAAGCCTTTGGTGTCATACCCTACAGTGCAGTTAGGGGGATAGGCTTTACCAAGGGTATTGTGAAGCATAAACATTTGACGAACGAGTGGATTATGAAAGTTCAGATCCTGGTTAGGGTAGATAGGATGACTGTCAAGGAAACCAGGAACAAAATACATAGTAAGACTATTTGGGCATTTTATCTTGCGCCCCACAAGATGTTTTAGGTCCCCAACAATAGCATCAGACGCCTTTGATTTCTGGCTGAAGACCTTTCCCTGCAAAAGAGAGTTAAGTTTTCTTAACCACCCACATTTTCAGGGGTGGATTCGAAGAAATGAGTCTAAGTGCAGCATCTCAGAACTTCGGCTTTGGATCCCTAGCAAATAGCCTTGCAGGAGGTGAATAATACTCATAAAAATAAGCAGAATAGTTCTTAGTCTTATGAACATAGCCGTTTGAAGAAACACGCTCATATTCACAAGTCAGAGTATGATTTTGTTGGAAATATGCCCTAGAGGCAATAATAAAATGGCTATTATTATATTTCCTTGTTCCTGATTATTGTCTATTGTTCATGCTATAATTGTGTTATCCGGAAATCATAATACATGTGTGAACACATAGACCATAACATGTCCCTGGTGAGCCTCTAGTTGACTAGCTCGTTGATCAATAGATGGTTACGGTTTCCTGACCATGGACATTGGATGTCATTGATAACGGGATCACATCATTAGGAGAATGATGTGATGGACAAGACCCAATCCTAAGCATAGCACTAGATCGTGTAGTTTATTTGCTAAAGCTTTTCTCATGTCAAGTATCATTTCCTTAGACCATGAGATCGTGCAACTCCCGGATACCGTAGGAATGCTTTGAGTGTACCAAACGTCACAACGTAACTGGGTGGCTATAAAGGTGCACTACAGGTATCTCTGAAAGTGTCTGTTGGGTTGGCACAGATCGAGACTGGGATTTGTCACTCCGTATGACGGAGAGGTATCTCTGGGCCCACTCGGTAATGCTTCATCATAATGAGCTCAATGTGACTAAGTAGTTAGTCACGGGATCATGCATTACGGAACGAGTAAAGTGACTTGCCGTAACGAGATTGAACGAGGTATTGGGATACCAACGATCGAATCTCGGGCAAGTAACGTACCGATTGACAAAGGGAATTGTATACGGGATTGCTTGAATCCTCGACACCGTGGTTCATCCGATGAGATCATCGTGGAACATGTGGGATCCAACATGGGTATCCATATCCTGCTGTTGGTTATTGGCTAGAGAGCTGTCTCGGTCATGTCTGCATGATTCCCAAACCCGTAGGGTCTACACACTTAAGGTTCGATGACGCTACGGTTATAAGGAAGATTTGTATGTGATGACCGAATGTTGTTTGGAGTCCCGGATGACATCCTGGACGTCACGAGGAGTTCCGGAATGGTCCGGAGGTGAAGATTTATATATGGGAAGTCATCATACGGTCACTGGAAGTGTTCGGGGGTATGCCGGTATTGTATCGGGGCCACCGAAGGGGTTCCGGGGGTCCTCCGGGAGGGTCCACCTGCCCCGGAGGGCCCTATGGGCTGTAGGTGGAAGGGAACCAGCCCCTAAGTGGGCTGGGCACCATCCCCCCTAGGGCCCATGCGCCTAGGGTTGGGGGGACCCTAAAGGGGGTGCCCCTTGCTTGGGGGGCAAGCCCCCTCCCCCTTGGCCGCCGCCCCCCCTCTAGATCTCATCTAGAGGGGCCGGCCCCCTTCTCCCTTCTCCCTATAAATAGAGGGGTGGAGGGAGGGCTGCAGCACCACATCCAAGGCGCAGCCCCTCCCCTCCCCAACACCTCTCCTCCTCCGCGTGAGCTTGGCGAAGCCCTGCCGGAGAACTGCCACTCCATCACCACCACGCCGTCATGCTACTGTTGGAGCCCTCTCCCTCAACCTCTCCCTCCTCCTTGCTGGATCAAGGTGCGGGAGACGTCACCGGGCTGCACGTGTGTTGAACGCGGAGGTGCCGTTGTTCGGCACTAGGATCGGAATCCACCGCGATTTGAATCGCTACGAGTACGACTCCCTCATCCGCGTTCTTGCAACGCTTCCGTCTCGCGATCTTCAAAGGTATGAAGATGCACTCCCCTCTCATTGCTAGTAAACTCCATAGATTGATCTTGGTGATGCGTACAAATTTTTTAATTTCTGCAACGATCCCGAACAGTGGCATCAAGAGCTAGGTCTATGCGTAGTTTCTATGCACGAGTAGAACACAAGTTGTTGTGGGCGTCGATTTTGTCAATTCACTTGCCGTTACTAGTCTTATCTTGATTCGGCGGCATCGTGGGATGAAGCGACCCGGACCGACCTTACACATACGCTTACGTGAGACAGGTTCCACCGACTGACATGCACTAGTTGCATAAGGTGGCTAGCGGGTTTCTGTCTCTCCCACTTTAGTCGGATCGGATTCGATGAAAAGGGTCCTTATGAAGGGTAAATAGAAATTGGCATATCACATTGTGGTTTTGGCGTAGGTAAGAAACGTTCTTGCTAGAAACCTATAGCAGCCACGTAAAAAATTTGCAACAACAATTAGAGGACGTCTAACTTGTTTTTGCAGCATGTGTCATGTGATGTGATATGGCTAGAAGAATGTGATGAATGATATATGTGATGTATGAGATTGATCATGTTCTTGTAATAGGAATCACGACTTGCATGTCGATGAGTATGACAACCGACAGGAGTCATAGGAGTTGTCTTAATTTATTTATGACCTGCGTGTCAACTGAAACATCATGTAATTACTTTAATTTATTGCTAACCGTTAGCCATAGTAGTAGAAGTAATAGTTGGCGAGACAACTTCATGAAGACACGATGATGGAGATCTTGGTGTCATGCCGGTGACGATGATGATCATGGCACCCCGAAGATGGAGATCAAAAGGAGCAAAAAATGATATTGGCCATATCATGTCACTATTTGATTGCATGTGATGTTTATCATGTTTTTACATCTTATTTGCTTAGAACGACGGTATCATAAATAAGATGATCCCTCGCTAAAATTTCAAGAAAGTGTTTCCCCTAACTGTGCACCGTTGCAAAGGTTCGTTGTTCCGAAGCACCACGTGATGATCGGGTGTGATAGGTTCTAACGTTTGCATACAACGGGTGTAAGCCAGATTTACACACGCAAAACACTTAGGTTGACTTGACGAGCCTAGCATGTACAAACATGGCCTCGGAACACAAGAGACCGAAAGGTCGAACATGAGTCGTATAGCAGATACGATCAACATGAAGATGTTCACCAATGATGACTAGTCCGTCTGACGTGATGATCGGACACGGCCTAGTTGACTCGGATCATGTATCACTTAGATGACTAGAGGCACTACAAAAAAAAGACACATCCGTGACATTTTGGGCCGAACGAAAAAAAATTATGTCATACATATGACACTTCTATGATGATAATTGTGACAAAACCCGGTATCATCATAGATGTGGTGGGCTCCTACTTCTATGACAAAAAATCATGACAGAAAATGGGCTTTTCATCCTGGGCGGGCCGTAGACGCAGCTGCATGACATTCTTTGGGCCGTCCATGATGGAAAAAACCGTGGTAGAAGCGAGGGCGAGGAAAATTTCGGGGAGTTCCCGGTTACGGTGGGAGGTCGGGGGCCGAGCGATGCGCGTTTCTCTCGTACACGTACACGCGTGTGTGCGAGGCGTTGGCTCTAACTGAACCCGAGCGAGGCGTTGGGCTCTAACTGAACCTGAGCGATTGCACTGCAGGCTACGCGTTACTGAACCCGAGCGATCGATCGATGGCTGTTAACTGAACCCGATCGAGCGATTCCTTCGCTACTGCTGCTAACTGAAGCCGATCGATGCTGCCTCTGGATGAACAGTGAGCGTTGCTGGGGGGTTTTGGATGAACAGTTCCCGGTGGGGGTGGATGAACAGGACCCCATGGTGTTGCCTCTGGATGAACAGGACCCCGATCGATTGAGCCGGTTGGGGCTGGATGAACAGGACCCCGTGGAGGGCAGGATGAACAGGACCACCCCGTGGAGGGCAGGATGAAAAGGACCACCCCGTGGAGGGCAGGATGAACAGGACCACCCCGTGGAGGGCTGGATGAACAGGACCACCCCGTGGAGGGCTGGATGACCAGTAGCCCGTGGAGGGGTGGTTGAACAGGAGCCCGTGGAGAGGGCTGGTTGAACAGTAGCCGGTGGAGTAGCGAATGGTGGAGGCTGGATGAACAGGAGCCCGTGGATGAACAGTCGCAGGTGGAGGCTGGAGGAGGTCGACGGTGGATGAACAGTATGTTGGAAATATGCCCTAGAGGCAATAATAAATTGGTTGTTATTATATTTCCTTATTCATGATAATCGTTTATTATCCATGCTAGAATTGTATTGATAGGAAACTCAGATACATGTGTGGATACATAGACAACACCATGTCCCTAGTAAGCCTCTAGTTGACTAGCTCGTTGATCAATAGATGGTTACGGTTTCCTGACCATGGACATTGGATGTCGTTGATAACAGGATCACATCATTAGGAGAATGATGTGATGGACAAGACCCAATCCTAAGCATAGCATAAAAGATCTTGTAGTTTCGTTTGCTAGAGCTTTTCCAATGTCAAGTATCTTTTCCTTAGACCATGAGATCGTGCAACTCCCGGATACCGTAGGAGTGATTTGGGTGTGCCAAACGTCACAATGTAACTGGGTGGCTATAAAGGTGCACTACGGGTATCTCCGAAAGTGTCTGTTGGGTTGGCACGGATCGAGACTGGGATTTGTCACTCCGTGTGACGGAGAGGTATCTCTGGGCCCACTCGGTAATGCATCATCATAATGAGCTCAATGTGACTAAGGCGTTAGTCACGGGATCATGCATTGCGGTACGAGTAAAGAGACTTGCCGGTAACGAGATTGAACAAGGTATTGGGATACCGACGATCGAATCTCGGGCAAGTAACATACCGTTTGACAAAGGGAATTGCATACGGGATTGATTGAATCCTCGACACCGTGGTTCATTCGATGAGATCATCGTGGAACATGTGGGAGCCAACATGGGTATCCAGATCCCGCTCTTGGTTATTGACCGGAGAGGCGTCTCGGTCATGTCTGCATGTCTCCCGAACCCGTAGGGTCTACACACTTAAGGTTCGGTGACGCTAGGGTTGTAGACATATATGTATGCGGAAACCCGAAAGTTGTTCGGAGTCCCGGATGAGATCCCGGACGTCACGAGAGGTTCCGGAATGGTCCGGAGGTGAAGAATTATATATAGGAAGTCAAGTTTCGGCCACCGGGAAAGTTTCGGGGGTTACCGGTATTGTACCGGGACCACCGGAAGGGTCCCGGGGGTCCACCGGGTGGGGCCACCTATCCCGGAGGGCCCCATGGGCTGAAAGTGGAAGGGAACCAGCCCCTAGTGGGCTGGGCGCCCCCCCTTGGGCCTCCCCCCATGCGCCTAGGGTTGGGAACCCCGCAGCAACCTACAGCCTTGGGCGCCTCCCTCCTCCCCTGCAACACCTCTCTCTCTCTCTCGCAGAAGCTTGGCGAAGCCCTGCCGGAGACCCGCTACATCCACCACCATGCCGTCGTGCTGCTGGATCTCCATCAACCTCTCCTTCCCCCTTGCTGGATCAAGAAGGAGGAGACGTCGTTGCACCGTACGTGTGTTGAACGCAGAGGTGTCGTCCGTTCGGCACTCGGTCATCGGTGATTTGGATCACGGCGAGTACGACTCCGTCATCCACGTTCATTGGAACGCTTCCGCTCGCGATCTACAAGGGTATGTAGATGCACTCCTTTCCCCTCGTTGCTAGTAGACTCCATAGATGCATCTTGGTGAGCGTAGGAAAATTTTAAATTATGCTACGATTCCCAACAGTGGCATCATGAGCTAGGTCTATGCGTAGTTACTATGCACGAGTAGAACACAAAGCAGTTGTGGGCGTTGAGTTTGCCAATTCTTCTTGCTGCTACTAGTCGTTTCTTGTTTCGGCGGCATTGTAGGATGAAGCGGCCCGGACCGACCTTACACGTACGCTTACGTGAGACAGGTTCCACCGACTGACATGCACTAGATGGATAAGGTGGCTAGCGGGTGTCTGTCTCTCCTACTTTAGTCGGAACGGATTCGATGAAAAGGGTCCTTATGAAGGGTAAATAGAAATTGGCAAATCACGTTGTGGTCATACGTAGGTAAGAAACGTTCTTGCTAGAAACCTACAAACCACGTAAAAACTTGCAACAACAATTAGAGGACGTCTAACTTGTTTTTGCAGCAAGTGCAATGTGATGTGATATGGCCAGAAGATGTGATGAATGATATATGTGATGTATGAGATTGATCATATTCTTGTAATAGGAATCACGACTTGCATGTCGATGAGTATGACAACCGGCAGGAGCCATAGGAGTTGTCTTTATTATTTTGCATGACCTGCGTGTCATTGAATAACGCCATGTAAATTACTTTACTTTGTTGCTAAACGCGTTAGCCATAGAAGTAGAAGTAATCGTTGGCGTGACGACTTCAAGAAGACACAATGATGGAGATCATGATGATGGAGATCATGGTGTCATGCCGGTGACGAAGATGATCATGGTGCCCCGAAGATGGAGATCAAAGGAGCATGATGATATTGGCCATATCATGTCACTATTTGATTGCATGTGATGTTTATCATGTTTTTGCATCTTATTTGCTTAGAACGATGGTAGTAAGTAAGATGATCCCTTATAATAATTTCAAGAAAGTGTTCACCCTAACTGTGCACCGTTGCGAAGGTTCGTTGTTTCGAAGCACCACGTGATGATCGGGTGTGATAGATTCTAACGTTCGAATACAACGGGTGTTGACGAGCCTAGCATGTACAGACATGGCCTCGGAACACACGCAATACACTTAGGTTGACTTGACGAGCCTAGCATGTACACACATGGCCTCGGAACACGGAGGACCGAAAGGTCGAGCATGAGTCGTATAGAAGATACGATCAACATGGAGATGTTCACCGATCTTGACTAGTCCGTCTCACGTGATGATCGGACACGGCCTAGTTAAACTCGGATCATGTTTCACTTAGATGACTAGAGGGATGTCTATCTGAGTGGGAGTTCATAATTAGATGAACTTCATTATCATGAACATAGTCAAAAGGTCATTGCGAATTATGTCATACGCTTTAGTTCTACTGTTTAAAATACGGTCCTAGAGAAAATTTAGTTGAATGTTGGTAGTAGCAATTATGCGGACTGGGTCCGTAAACTGAGGATTGTCCTCATTGCTGCACAGAAGGCTTATGTCCTTAATGCACCGCTCGGTGTGCTGAACCTCAGCGTCGTCTGTAGATGTTGCGAAACATCTGACATACACGTTTTGATGACTACGTGATAGTTCAGTGAGTAATGCTAACGGTTTAGGATTGTGGCACGAGAGACGTTTTTTGAAACGTCGCAGAACATATGAGATGTTCCGAAGACTGAAATTGGGATTTCAGACTAGTGCCCACGTCAAGAGGTATGAGACCTCTGACAAGTTTCTTAAACCTGCAAACTAAGGGAGAAAAGCTCAATCGTTGAGCATGTGCTCAGATTGTCTGAGTACTACAATCACTTGAATCGAGTGGGAGTTAATCTCCCAGATGAGATAGTGATAGTTATCCATAGTCACTGCCACCAAGCTAGTAGAGCTTCGTGATGAACTATAACATATCAAGGATAGTTATGATGATCCTTGAGCTATTCGCGATGTTTGACACCGCGAGAGTAGAAATCAAGAAGGAGCATCAATTGTTGATGGTTAGTAAAACCACTAGTTTAAGAAGGGCAAGGGCAAAAGGGATACTTCATGAAACAGCAAGTCGTTTGCTGCTCTAGTGAAGAATCCCAAGGTTGAACCCAAACCCGAGACTAAGTGCTTCTGTAATGAGAGGAACGGTCACTGAAGCAGTACTACCCTAGATACTTGGTAGATGAGAAGGCAGGCAAGGTCGACAGAAGTATATTGGATATACGTTATATGAATGTGTACTTTACTAGTACTCCTAGCAGCACCAGGGTATTAGATACTGGTTCGGTTGCTAAGTGTTAGTAACTCGAAATAAAAGCTGCGGAATAAACGGAGACTAGCTAAAGTTGAGATGACGATATGTGTTGGAGGTGTTTCCAAGGTTGATGTGATCAAGCATCGAATGCTCCCTCTACCATCGAGATTTGGTGTTTGCGTTAAGCATGATTGGATTATGTTTATCGCAATACGGTTATTCATTTAAGGAGAATAATGGTTACTCTGTTTATTTGAATAATACCTTCAATGGTCTTGCACCTGAAATGAATCTCGATCGCCATGATACACATGTTCGTGCCAAAAGATATAAGATAGTAATGATAGTACCACATACTTGTGGCACTGCTACTTGAGTCATATTGGTATAAAACGCATGAAGAAGCTCCATATAGATGGATCTTTGGACTCACTCGTTTTGAAAAGATTGAGACATGCGAACCATGTCTATTGGTATATATATGCATGAAGAAACTCCATGCAGATGGATCGTTTGGACTCACTTGATTTTGAATCACTTGAGACATGCAAATCATACCACATGGGCAAGATGACTGAAAGTCCTCGTTTTCAGTAAGATGGAACAAGAGAGCAACTTATTGGAAGTAATACATTTTGATGTACGCAGTCCAATGAGTGCTGAGGTATGCAGTGGATATCGTTATGTTCTTACTTCACAGATGATTTGAGTAGATGCTGAGTGTATTTACTTGATGAAACACTAGTCTGAATTATTGAAAGGTTCAAGTAATTTCAGAGTGAAGTTGAAGATCGTCGTGACAAGAGGATAAAATGTCTGTGATATGATCATAGAGATGAGTATCTGAGATACGAGTTTGGCACACAATTGAGACATTGTGGAAAGTGTTTCACAATTAATACTGCCTGGAACACCATAGTGTGATGGTGTGTCCGAACATCATAACTGCACCCTATTGGATATGGTGCATACCATGATGTTTCTTATCGAATTACCACTATCGTTTATGGGTTAGGCATTAGAGACAACCGCATCCACTTTAAAAGGGGCACCACGCAATTCCGTTGAGACGACACCGTTTAGAGAAACCTAAGTTGTCGTTTCTTAAAAGTTTGGGGCTGCGATGCTTATGTGAAAAAGTTTCAGGCTGATAAGCTCGAACCCAAAGCGGATAAATGCATCTTCATAGAATACCCAAAAACAGTTGGGTATACCTCCTATTTCAGATCTGGAAGCAAAAGTAATTGCTTCTAGAAATGAGTCCTTTCTCGAGGAAAAGTTTCTCTCGAAAGAATTGAGTGGGAGGATGGTGGAGACTTGATAAGGTTATTGAACCGTCGCTTCAACTAGTGTGTAGCAGGGCACAGGAAGTTGTTCCTGTGGCACCTATACCAATTGAAGTGGAAGCTTATGATAGTGATCATGAAACTTCGGATCAAGTCACTACCAAACCTCGTAGGACGACGAGGATGCGCACTACTTCAGAGTAATGCGTGATCCTGTCTTGGAAGTCATGTTGCTAGACAACAATGAACATGCGAGCTATGGAGAAGCGATGGTGGGCCCATATTCCGACGAATGGCTCGAGGCCATGAAATCCGAGATAGAATCCATGTATCAGAACAAAGCGTGGACTTTGGTGAACTTGCCCGATGATCGGCAAGCCATTCAGATAAATGGATCTTTAAGAAGAAGACAGACATGGACGGTAATGTTACCGTCTATGAAGCTCGACTTGTGGCAAAGAGTATTTTCACAAGTTCAAGGAGTTGACTACGTTGAGTTTTTCTCATCCGTAGCGATGCTTAGGTCCGTCGGAATCATGTTAGCATTAGCTGCATTTATGAAATCTGGGAGATGGATGTCAAAACAAGTTTCCTTACCAGTTTTCGTAAGGAAAGGTTCTATGTGATACAATCAGAAAGGTTTTGTCGATCCTAAGGATGCTAAAAGGTATGCTAGCTCTAGCGATCCTTCCATGGATTAGAGCAAGCATCTCGGAGTCAGAATATACGCTTTGATGGAGTGATCAAAGTTTTTGGGTTTATACAAAGTTTGTTAGAAACTTGTATTTACAATAAAGTGAGTGGGAGCGCTACAACATTTCTGATAAGTATATGTGAATGACATATTGTTGATCCGAAATGATGTAAAATTTCTGGAAAGCATAAAGGGTTGTTTGAAAGGAATTTTTCAAAGGAAGTCCTGGATAAAGCTGCTTACATATTGGGCATCAAGATCCATAGAGATAGATCAAGACGCCTGATGATACTTTCAAAAGACAGCACACCTTGACATGATTTTGAAAGAGTTCAAAATAGATCAGCAAAGAAGGAGTTCTTGGCTGTGTTACAAGGTGTGAGTATTGAGTAAGACTCAAGACCTGACCACAGCAGAAGATAGAGAAAGGACGAAGGTCGTCCCCTATGCTTTAGACGTAGGTTCTATAGTATGCTATGCTGTGTACCGCACATGTAGTGTGCCTTGCCATGAGTTGGTCAAGAGGGTACAATAGTGATCCGGGAAAGGATCTCATGACAGCGGTCGAACTTATCCTTAGTACCTAGTGGATTAAGGAATTTTCTCGATTATGGAGGTGGAAAGGAGTTCGTCGTAAAGGGTTACGTCGATGCGAACTTTGACACTAATCCGGATGATTCTGAGTAGTAAACCGGATTCGTATAGTAGAGCAATTATTTGAAATGGCTCCAAATAGCGCGTGGTAGCATCCACAAGATGACATAGATATTCGTAAAGCACACGGTTCTGAAAGGTTCAGACCCATTGACTAATAACCTCTCTCACAAGCATAACATGATCAAACCAGAACACATTGAGTGTTAATCACATAGTGATGTGAACTAGATTGTTGACTCTAGTAAACTCTTTAGATGTTGGTGATGTGACCAGTGAGTGTTAATCACATGGTGATGTGAACTAGATTATTGACTCTAGTGCAAGTGGGAGATTGTTGGAAATATGCCCTAGAGGCAATAATAAATTGTTTATTATTATATTTCCTTATTCATGATAATCGTTAATTATCCATGCTAGAATTGTATTGATAGGAAACTCAGATACATGTGTGGATACATAGACAACACCATGTCCCTAGTAAGCCTCTAGTTGACTAGCTCGTTGATCAATAGATGGTTACGGTTTCCTGACCATGGACATTGGATGTCGTTGATAACGGGATCACATCATTAGGAGAATGATGTGATGGACAAGACCCAATCCTAAGCATAGCATAAAAGATCGTGTAGTTTCGTTTGCTAGAGCTTTTCCAATGTCAAGTATCTTTTCCTTAGACCATGAGATTGTGCAACTCCCGGATACCGTAGGAGTGATTTGGGTGTGCCAAACGTCACAATGTAACTGGGTGACTATAAAGGTGCACTACGGGTATCTCCGAAAGTGTCTGTTGGGTTGGCACGGATCGAGACTGGGATTTGTCACTCCGTGTGACGGAGAGGTATCTCTGGGCCCACTCGGTAATGCATCATCATAATGAGCTCAATGTGACTAAGGCGTTAGTCACGGGATCATGCATTGCGGTACGAGTAAAGAGACTTGCCGGTAACGAGATTGAACAAGGTATTGGGATACCGACGATCGAATCTCGGGCAAGTAACATACCGTTTGACAAAGGGAATTGCATACGGGATTGATTGAATCCTCGACACCGTGGTTCATCCGATGAGATCATCGTGGAACATGTGGGAGCCAACATGGGTATCCAGATCCCGCTCTTGGTTATTGACCGGAGAGGCATCTCGGTCATGTCTGCATGTCTCCCGAACCCGTAGGGTCTACACACTTAAGGTTCGGTGACGCTAGGGTTGTAGAGATATATGTATGCGGAAACCCGAAAGTTGTTCGGAGTCCCGGATGAGATCCCGGACGTCACGAGAGGTTCCGGAATGGTCCGGAGGTGAAGAATTATATATAGGAAGTCAAGTTTCGGCCACTGGGAAAGTTTCGGGGGTTACCGGTATTGTACCGGGACCACCGGAAGGGTCCCGGGGGTCCATCGGGTGGGGCCACCTATCCCGGAGGGCCCCATGGGCTGAAAGTGGAAGGGAACCAGCCCCTAGTGGGCTGGGCGCCCCCCCTTGGGCCTCTCCCCATGCGCCTAGGGTTGGGAACCCTAGGGTGGGGGGACTTCCCCCTTGGCTTGGGGGGCAAGGCAACCCTTTCCACCCCTTGGCCGCCGCCCCCCCAACCCTAGATGGGTTTTGGCCGGCCCCCCTCCCAAGGGGGCCTATATAAAGGGGGGGAGGGAGGGCAGCAACCTACAGCCTTGGGCGCCTCCCTCCTCCCCTGCAACACCTCTCTCTCTCTCTCTCTCTCTCTCTCTCTCTCTCGCAGAAGCTTGGCGAAGCCCTGCCGGAGACCCGCTACATCCACCAGCACGCCGTCGTGCTGCTGGATCTCCATCAACCTCTCCTTCCCCCTTGCTGGATCAAGAAGGTGGAGACGTCGCTGCACCGTACGTGTGTTGAACGCGGAGGTGCCGTCCGTTCGGCACTCGGTCATCGGTGATTTGGATCACGGCGAGTACGACTCCGTCATCCACGTTCATTGGAACGCTTCCGCTCGCGATCTACAAGGGTATGTAGATGCACTCCTTTCCCCTCGTTGCTAGTAGACTCCATAGATGCATCTTGGTGAGCGTAGGAAAATTTTAAATTATGCTACGATTCCCAACACAGTAGCCCGTGGAGGTGGGAGGGGGTCGACGGTGGAGATGAACAGTGTCCCGTGGAGTCCCGTTTTGCGGTACGCCACACCCCTCCCGATGAACAGGACCCCCGTTTCGACCGTAGCGCTCCAACACAAGTCTGTTTCCTCCGTTTTGCGGTACGCCACACCCCTCCCGATCAACAGGACCCCCGTTTCGACCGTAGGAGGTCCGTTTCCTCCGTTTTGCGGTACGCCAGACCCCTCCCGATGAACAGGATCCCGTTTCAAACGTGGCCGGTCGAACACAAGGCCGTTTCCTCCGTTCTGCGGTACGCCAGGCCTCGTTTCCATCGGCTGTTCCGTCCAAGCCCTCCCGATGAACACGACGACGCATTCCGTTCCGACCCAGCCGGTTGGCTCCCCATGAACACGACGACGACGCTATTTCTCCGTTCCGACCCAGCCATGTACACGAGCCCTGGCCGTACGTATGCGCGTGTAGGCGTTCGAGACCCTGCCCGTATGTACGTATGTGGCCGTATTTTCTTTCTTGCACACCGGCCGCTGTACGTACATGTACATGCTACGTGTGCGCCTCTACTACGACACGTGCATGCCTCTACATCGACCAGTATGTACGTACACATTCGCGACCAGAATGGCAATGCTATGTACGCTTCGACCAGGTGGGTCCCGACTGTCAAGCACTTCCTTGCCTGCGAAGATGTAGCTGGTGGGTCCCAGCAGTCAAGGGGGCAAATCATTTTTTTTGCCCGGACGCACTTCCTTGCGTGCGAAGATGTAGCTGGTGGGTCCCAGCAGTCAGGGGGAAACGTTTTTTCGCGAAATACAGTGGCCCGTCTGATGGGTCCCAGCTGTCAGGTGGAGGAACCATTATTTTTCGTGTAATAAGGAGGCACTTCCTTGCTCCGGCCGTGGACCCAGCTGTCAGCCTCTACACGTACAGTCCACGTCCGATGGAAGTCGTTCCTTGACCACGTTGACCACGCCGCGCCAAGAGCACCATGGCGGTGGACGAAGGCGAGGCCTAGGAAGGGGACAACGGGGAGCCGGGGAAGACGCGGCAGTGGAAGCCCGCACGGAGAGGAGTACGAGGGTTCACTGGTTCGGCTGCGGTGTGAGGCTGCCGTCGCCGCAGGGTCTGGCCAGCGGTGGGAATAGTAGGGGGCGGTGAGGCCTCCGCGGCAGCACAGCCGGCCACGGGAGGCAGGAGCATGCGGCACGACCGGCGCTGCTTTGTGGCGGCTGGAGCAAGAAGACCAGAGGTTGAAGAAGCACTACGGCCGTTGGATGGACATTGTACGGTCAGTGGAGCTAGAATCATTCATATTGACTAAAGTTGACAAAGGCCCCCGTCCCAGTCAACTTAGTAGGCCCACAAGTCAGCCTCCCACCATGGTGGGTCCTAGCTAGTAGGGGGAGTATTCATTTTTTTGTGCGTAATAAGGAGGCACTTCCTTGCGTGCGAAGATATAGCTGGTGGGTCCGAGCTGTCAGCGGCGGTAATGTTTTTTTCGCGAAATACAGAGGCCCTTTCGGTGGGTCCCTGATGTCAGGTGGAGGAATCACTATTTTGCGCGTAATAAGGAGGCATTTCCTTGCGTGCGGCCGTGGACCCAGCTGTTGGCCTCTCCACGTACAGTCCACTTCAGATGCATGTCGGTCATTGACCACGTTGACCAGACCGCGCCGAGAGCACCAGGGCGGTGGACGACGGCGAGGCCTAGGAAGGGAACGACACGGAGGCGGGGAAGACTCGGCAGTTGTTTCCCACGCGGAGGGGAGTCGACTGTACGAGGGTTTACTGGTTCGTCTGCCGTCGCCGGAGAATAACAGCAGGTGTGGGTGAGTAGAGGGATGGCTAGGCCAGCGATGGGAGTACGGTGGGGCGGTGAAGCCTGCGCGGCAGCACAGCCGGCCGCAGGGAGGAGGGAGCAGGCAGTCCAGCCGGCGCTTGTTTGAGCGGCTGGAGCAGGAAGAGCAGAGATTGAAGAAGCACGACGGCCGTTGGATGGACATCCAACAGTCAGTGCTTGTGCGTCAACCTTTTTTTTAGGAAAGCCTCAAATCTGTGGAAAACAGCATACAACCCATCTGCCATTATTTCTAATAATTTACAGCCCATTTGCTAATTCTTAAGGTTTTTTGGAGCCCATATTCTTTTTGTTAGCATTACAGCCCATATTGTGGCCATGGTTAAAAAATTATACGAAATTTTGCATATTTCGGTGCGGTCCGAACTATTTTTAATCCCGAAATTTCGACTCACATTCAAACTGATTTTAAAAATAAATGTATATCAATATAAAATCCAACAAATTCTCCACGCATAAAAATTAATGTAATTTAAAATCTTGAAATGAAAAAAATATATTTGAAACTAATTGCCAGTTTGATGTGTTTTAAAAATGTACGACCCATTTCTCATTATTGATGGGCCATTTCTCGGCCAGCCGAATGAAAGCTCTCCTCGTCTTGAAAGATTTGCAGCCCAACAGGCCTGACAAAGCGACTTACTTGGCAAATCACAAAAAAACTGGGTTGTGGCCATGGACCCAGCTGTCAGCCTCTCCACGTACAGTACTCTTCCGATGGAAGTCGTTCCTTGACCACGTTGACCACGCTGCGCGGAGAGCACCACGGCGATGGATGACGGCGAGGCCTAGGAAGGGGACGACGCGGAGCCGCGGAAGACGCGGCAGTGGAAACCGGCGCGGAGAGGAGTACGAGGGTTCACTGGTTTGGCTGCGGTGTGTGGCTACCGTCGCCGTAGGGCCTGGCCAGCGGTGGGAATAGTAGGAGGCGGTGAGGGCTCTGCGGCAGCACAGCCGGCCACGGGAGGCAGGAGCATGCGGCACGACCGGCGCTGCTTTGGGCGGCTGGAGCAAGAAGACCAGAGGTTCAAGAAGCACTACGGCCGTTGGATGGACATCGTACGGTCACTGAGCTAGAATCGTTCATATTGACTAAGTTGACAAAGCCCTTCATCCCCGTCAACTTAGTAGGCCCACAAGTTAGCCTCCCACCAAGGTGGGTCCCAGCTAGCCGAGGGAGTATTCATTTTCTTGTGCGTAATAAGGAGGCACTTCCGGTGGGTCCGAGCTAACAGCAGGGGGAACGTTTTTTTGTGAAATACGGTGGCCCGTCCGGTGGGTCCCAGCAGTCAGGGGGAAACGATTTTTTTCGCAAAATACTGGTGGCCCGTCCGGTGGGTCCCCGCTGTGAGGTGGAGGAATAATTATTTTCCGCGTAATAAGGAGGCACTTCCTTGCGGCTCCCGTGGACCCAGCTGTCAGCCTCTCCATGTACAGTCCACGTCCGATGGAAGTCGTTCCTTGACCACATTGACCACGCCGCGCCGAGAGCACTAGGGCGGTGGACGACGGTGAGGCCTAGGAAGGGGACGAGGCGGAGCCGGGGAAGACGCGGCAGTGGATGCACACGCGGAGAGGAGTACAAGGGTTCACTGGTTCGGCTGCGTTGCCGTCGCCGCAGAATAACAGGGGGTGTGGGTGAGTGGAGGGATGGCCTGGCCAGCGGTGGGAGTAGTAGGGGGCGGTGAGGCCTCCGCGGCAGCACAGCCGGCCACGGGAGGCAGGAGCAGGCGGCACGACCGGCACTGCTTTGGGCGCCTGGAGCAAGAAGACCAGAGGTTGAAGAAGCACGACGGCCGTTGGATGGACATCGTACGGTCACTACAGCTAGAATCGTTTATATTGACTAAGTTGACAAAGCCCTTGGTACGTTAACTTAGTAGGCCCACAGGTCAGCTTCCAAAACAGTGCGCCCCAGATGTCAGGGGGAGGAATCATTTTTTGGGCGGGTGAAGCTAGAATATCCGAGATTGAAGAAGAAGCACGGCATCCGTTGGATGGACATCCAACGGCCACTGCTGCTAGAACCGTGTGTTGACTATAAGTTGACAAAGCCTTGCATACGCGTCTACTCTGTTTTTTTAGGGGACGTGTCAACTTAGTAAGGCCAGAAGTGTGTGGCAGAGAACTTATAACCCATTTGAGATTTGTAAGAATGTGTAGCCCATTTTTGAATTCTAATGGAATTTACTACAGCCCATTTACAGTTTGTTAAAAGTACAGCCCATTTCAACCAACCATTCAAAACAAAATTCAATAAAATTTCCCACATTTTGATGGGATCCGAAATATTTTTATCCCGAAATTTCTAGTCAGATTAAATACAATTCCAATATGAATTTATATTACATAAAAATCCAACAAAACATTGCGCTCGCAACAATTAATGAAATTAAAATTTTCAATATCCAAAAATAATATGTTATAAAGTAATCACGTGTTTGGTGCATTTTTTATAGTTAGTGCGTAGTTTTTATAATTACATCCCATTTATTATTTCTTAAAGCCCATTTTCTTGTTAAGCCTAATGCATCCCTACTAGGAAAGATTTGCAGCCCAGCGGGGCGGAGAATAACAACTTGACCTTGCCTGGGTATTCATTAAAAAATTATAGCTGGGCTAGCCATTTTGAGCTTGAAAAAAATTAATATCTGGGCTGGATATCTGGCCTGGGCTAGACGGGCCACAGCCCGCCCAGTTAATACCTGTAGCGATGTTTCCGTTGTTGTTCAGAGGAGAAAAATTAATATCTGGGCTAAACATCGAAAAACTCTGCAGTGCTCACACCTCAAAAACACAAATACTGCTCGAGCTGCTTGGTCCCAGCTGTCGGCCGCTTCTTGTGCAATTCTCTCATTTATTGACTACTACATAGGTTGACAATGGTGTGGGACCGTGATGTTAGGAAACTAGGAGGAAGCAAAATAAATTATAGTTATATATATAATAAGGAGGCACTTGCGTACGTGAGGCTATGGACCTGGTGGGTCCCCATTGTCATCCTCTCCAAGTAAAGTCATCTCCTCGCCAGCGCGCGCTTTCCGCGCGAAATAGTCAGCGCCGCCCGCCCCGCTTCCCGGTGCAGGCGATTGCTCCGCCTTCAAACGACACAAGTGTCATCCGTCCGTCCATCTGCCGCCCACATTAATGATACGTGGTTGCCGAGGCGGCTACTCCGGCACCACACGTCCGTCCCTCCGCCCGCCCACCATTGCTATATAAATTGCTGCGCCGGCCATAGCCGCAGTCATCCGCATCCGTTCCCTTTCTCCTGTCCACACCACTACTGCCCACCATGGCTTCCTCGCGCTCCAGCGCTCTTCGGGACGGGCGAACGACGGACCACAAGGAGATGGCAGCCATTGCTGCCGACCGGCTGGCCGGCAGGCAGCCGGAGGATGACGACGTCCCAATGGAGAACATGGTAGTCGACGATCCGGCGCCACCCCCTCCTCCGCGCCATCCTCGCCGGTGCATTGCACCATGACCATCGGCGAGGCCCGTGCCAATATATGGACAGGGTGAGGCAGATGCGTGAGGAGCAGTTCCGGGAGGCGCAGGCCGATGCTGCCTACAACCACCATCTCCTCCAGGAGCACCTCAAGGCGGAGGAGCAGGTCGCCGCGGAGCGGGCGGAGCAGGAGGCGCTGCTCAACTCGTACCGCTCCGCCCGCAAGGGCCGCCTCGAGCGCTGGCGGTACCGCATGCGGGTGACGGAGGCTGCGGCCGCCTACAAAGAGGCTAGCAAAGAGGGCGATGAAGCGGGCGAGGCGCTGTTTGGCGAGACCGAGGACGAGCCAGAGGACAATGCCGGCTCCGACGAGTCCCCGCTCCGCTGGCGTCGATGAGGCCCTGCTCCGCCGAGGCCCCGCGGCGCCAACAACGAGGCAGAGGACACCGCCGGCTCTGCCGAGGCCCCGCCCCGCCAACAACGAGGCAGAGGACATCGCCGGCTCAGCCGAGGCCCCACCCTGCCGGCAACGTGGGGGAGGATTTCCACCGCTCCGTTGCGGCGCCGCCCGCCAGCAACGAGACAGAGGACATCGCCGGCTCCGCCGAGGCCCCGCCCCGCTGCCAACGAGGCCGCACCACACAGAAAACGAGGAAGAGTAGAACACGGTAGGTCACCGCCGCTCGGGTCCAAGTAAGGCCACCGCTGCTACCCTTCGGTTGAAGCCAAGCTAGGCGGGTTGACCATTGATGGCCGGTTAGCTTCTTGGCGGCGACGTGGAGTCGGAGAGCTGCGCTGGAGAAGAACGCTGCTTCTACTTAACTGCTGGTGCAGTTGGCTGACTGACACGTGGGCCCAACAGGCCACATGTCAGTTACGCAACTGCACCTGCAGTTAAGTCACTGAAGCTTCTGTTCGGCTCAGCGGGACACAGGTGGGTAGCTTCGGTTAATTAATTATACCTCCAGTGCACCCTTTTTTAGTTGAAGAATGTACGAAATGTAATGAAATCTGGCATGTTTATATGAAATCCGACCGTGTATGAATGAATTTATTTCGATTAGTTCGAATTCCTGTATCACTGGCATTGGATGAACATGCAAAACAATACGTACTAGCATTATTCCAGGGTGATCACCTCGTTTGCAGCAGTTTCACATGTACTCCCTCCGGTCCTTTCTAGTCTGCATACAAGTTTTGTCTGCAGTCAAAGTATCTCTACTTTGACCAATCTTATACAAAAAAGTATGTACTTTCACAATGTGCGAAGTAAAAAGGAACAGAAGGAGTACAAAGAGTTTGAGCAGCTTTTTAGCGTTTATGTACATTGCAATCAAACACACAGGTCTGGCAATTCATAGAGAACATTCAAGACAATCGATGATTATACATCTCAGCGACTCACATGTCAGAGGCAATATTTACTTCACAACTAAAGAATAAAGAAAAAATTGATCAAGCTGCTGACAGCAAAGGGCGTCCCATTCAAAAATATCAAACGCATGTCCTTCTAAAATCAATGAGCAAAATTTGACAAGGTTGTCCCATTCCAAAATATCAAATGCCTATGATTGTGGAATGGGCAGGGTTTGCCATCAGTTCGGACATTGACATGGCACCTCGGGCTAAATAAACTAGTTGTTCTTTTTGTGCAGTTCCACCAAAATCAACCAAATTCGCGTGTAGCTTTTATGATTTCGCCCTCATATGTTGCAACGCCTTGAACTTATTGGCACCTCCTTTCTTGTGGTGGAAATGAATGATTATATGTATTCATGAACATTTTGTGCAGTTCCCATTGAAATCAAGCTGAGCACCCCTGTTTGCACAAATACAAAAAAGTGATTAGTATAAAGCAAACTGTACTATGAATTGACAGTTTCAACAGGCGCATACATGGTCCATGTAGAGCACACTTTTAGAAAAATGGAACTCACCAGAAAGAATCCTAGAACAACATTGTACTCGCGCATCACAGCAAAAAATGGAGATTTGTCAGTCCTTCTGAGCTGAAGTTAGTTTGGTCTTGTGGGGAGTAATGTAACCATCCTTCAACTGCTCCTTCTGATGAGAAGATAGAAAGGGCTTCTTCATCCTGGCATAATCGGAACTAGTCACTTCACGTACTCCATATTCTTCTTCAGAGGAAGATGATCCCGTTGTGCAAAGACAAGAGGACTACTAAATGCTAGCATCCCTGTTTGCTCGAAAAAAAAGAAAGGAAATACTTAAAATAGCACAGATGAAGCACTTCTCAAGGACAATACCACTTTTTCATGACAGTATCTAAACAGTAGCACAACACCAGAGATGACAAAGCTCAATCATATGGATGAAATCAGTGGGCGAGTACCAACCTTTGTCAGGAGGCTTATTGTGTAGAGCATACAGATGAAGCACTTCTCCGAAACCATCTGTTGCTGTCTACGGTGGCGGCCATGCTTACTATATACTCCTCGATTAGTTTAATGTTTGCAACATCTTCTTGTGCAGTTCCACTAAAATATATGGTATCTTCAAAGAAGATCCATGTTTGCACAAGTAGAGATAATTACATATTACATTAAGAGTGGCATCAAATCTGTGGCAAAACAATTGCTCGTTCCAGCCATAGCAATGAATTAAGATGCAAAACTATATCATTACTTGTGTCATCACAGTTCCAGTGCTTCATTACAGCACCGGGAGTTGATTTTTGTTTTTCTTCCGCTTGTTCTTCCCCTTCATCACTTGGTTCAATAACAGACAAGCTTCGCCTTCAATGTAAGATTTGGCATGTCAATTAGGGAGCACAAGTATAGTACTAAACATAATTTTTTGATGAAAGTGGCAAAATACAGGCCATCAGTTGTGAAATATCCTTATCTTACCTCAATGGGATATTATGGTGCACATACAGATTGGAAGTCTTGTCTCCATTTCTGCAGTTCACTAAAATCAAGCAACATCATCGTACAAGTAGCACAACATATGAAAGCACACTGCAGAATCATGTGAAAGAAGGCTAGTACTGACTTCTCATGATGCGGAATTCAAACAACTCACAAGAAGAAGATCTAAACCAAATTCGCCTTAACGGATAGGAAGTAAGATCTCCTCTTGTGCAGTTCCACTAAGATCAAGCAATCAAGCAACATTGTCGGTGTGACATTTTGGTTGAACTGCACAAAACACTCTTAAAACAAAAGTGTTTTGTGCAGTGCAACAAAAGGTCACAATGGCAACGCGGTGAAGTAGATAACCCTGTTTACACAGAGGTGCAAAGGAAACAATTAGTGGTCAATAACGGTGGATGACACAGAAGCCAACAAAAAGAAGCATCTACCTTATCTAAATGGCAAAGAAAGCAAGACAATAGCATTTCTCAAACGGTGGCATTGATTAATATTAACATAGAGATTATATTAACAATAAAATTCATTAAAAATGTAATTTGCTTTAAACTGTGGCATTGCATCAATTTTCCAGCGGCATTATTAGAGGGTGTTTGTTTACAGGGACATTTTGGTGTAGGGACTAAAAAAACTCCGTGTCAGTCCCATCTAAACCAAACAGGAGGGACTTTTAGGGACTAAAAGTGGGCATTTGGGACTAAAGAAAGAAGACCCCGAGGGAGTCTTTTTGGGACTTTTTCCAACAGTTGCCCCTGGCACGCATCGCACCTTGTCTCTATTAGTTCATTACTAGGGGTAACATGGTCTTTTAGCATGTCATTTAATAACCTCTAGTCCATGTTTAGTCCCTGGAACCAAGCAGGTAGGGACTAGGGAGTTTTTAACCAAACAGGGCCTTAGATTAACAACAGCTAATGAGTTGCACGGGACAGTGAACGCACCAGCTCCATGTGCATCTACCGATGTACTGTGGTCATGCACAGTCTGTTGCAACAAAGAACAAACAACCAAGGAGCATATTTGTGTTGGTCCCAGTTTTGTTATCTTTAGACACCTTTCCCTATGTGAGCGCAGCAAATCTAGTCCTGCTCAAACTCTACAGCCTTGTCCCTTCCTTTCCTTTTTGAACTAGTACTTTCTCCCCTTCCTTTCCTCTTTGAACCACGTCCTAGATTTATGCGATACAACTTTCCCCACTACTTTCCCCCATTCCTTTCCTCTTTGGACCGCGTCCTAGATTCATGCTATACAACTTTCCCCCTTCATTTCCTCTTTGAACCACATCCTAGATTCATGCTATATACAACTTTTCCCACTACTTTCCCCCACTCCTTTCCTCTTTGAACCACGTCCTAGATTCATGGTATACATGCAGCTAGAGCAATGCATGTGGAGTAAGTAAATTATACCTTAAGGTTCTTGGGGCGTGGTTCAGTGGGCGACGGGACAGCGGCGAAGAAGAAGGGGTCGGAGGCCCTCCCGCGCCGCCGCTGGGTGGAAAGTGAACAGCTACGCCGGTAGTCCCTCGCCGACGGCGTCAGCGTTAAGCCTCCTTCCCTTCCCGGCGGACGGATCCTGCCGGCTCTTTGAGCAGCAGTGAGGGGAGAGAGAGGCCAACAAAGTCTTGTTTAGATCTGGAGAGGGCGAGAGAGGGAGTCCGCGAGAGAGTGTGAAGAGAGCAACTACAAGCGCTGAGGCTCCAGCGGGAGAGGGCGAGAGAGTGTGAAGAGAGCAACTACAAGCGCTGAGGCTCCAACGTGTATATATATACTGGAGAGAGAGTGTGAAGCGTGCAAACCCTAGAAAACATTTTGACCAGTCAAAGAATCCACCCGAGACCTCAAGTTTGATGAGTGAACAGGCTAACCAGTTACACAACCCTCCCATTATGTTCAACGAGAGGGAAATAACCTTTTATACATTCCTGCATTCGTGTGACAAGCATGCCGTGTTTTTTTGTGTGTGTGGGAGTCATTGGGATTTCAATCATAATCGTGTCATGTGGCTTTGGTGGTAAGACTATCCACAGTGGTGCAGAAATAATGCAGCCTTAGTCACCTTACCTCTCTCCACATAGTACGTTGGGTCCCACCAGTCAGAGGGTGAAACAAACAAATTAATAAGAAAAAATAAAAGCGCCAGCGGTGTATCTTACCTCACACATCTCGCTACTGCTCGGGAACACTGTCCAATTGATCCCTCTGTTCGCTCACGTACTATTTTAAGTGAATCCTTAATATAACATGCACACAAATTTTGGGCACTTGTATTCGACTTAAGTCAGTGTGCCACCGTATCTCGTATACTTACTACTCCCTCCGTCTAGGTGTAATAAGTCACGTTAGAAGGTGCAACGGGACCAAGGTGCGTGCGTGTGTGTGTGTGTGTGTGTGTGTTTAACAGCATGTGTGTGTTAGAGAGAGCGACAGATCGACCTACTCCTACAGAGAGATGTTGTGTAGTGTAGTACTCCGATTTTAGCCGCTAGAGTCGGTGCATCCTCTCGTTTCCGGGCGTGTCTGGTAGGGACATGTGGACAGCTGCCACGCCCACTCCTGACCAGCCTGGCCCACCCAAAGCCCCTCCATCGCCCGCGCGCACTTCCCGCCCAAAACGGTCAGTGCCGCTCCAAAGAATCGGTGCCGCATTCATGCCCGGGCAGAGCGGAAGCGACCTCTCACTGGCGCAAGAGTGATGGTTGCTTCGTCCGTCCAACTTACTGCTGGGTCTATGTGATTTGATGGGTCATTGGTCTTTATTACTGAGGTGGTAGGACTGCTGGATGTCCCACGTTTTCGGCGAAAGGAGGTACTACTACTAGATTACAATTTTCTCCATTCTTACAGCGGAGGCGTGCAAGAGCAGTGAAAACACACAGGCTCAGTGATTACATGGCCCACCTCACACTATCACCGTGCGACACCTAACTCTTTACATAGTACTCCCTCCGTTCCTAAATATTACTAGATGAGTCCCCGCGCGTTGCCGCGGAACAGCGGTATATCTCTCTGCGCAAAATTATCGATTTCATAGAACTAAAAAAACTCTATAACCGCATGACAAATGTGGTAGCCAAACTAAATAAACTCCCATCATCATTTAGATCATGCCACGTAAGGAAAAAAGATCAGCCAACTCCTACTGCATAATGGGATTATATTTTTCTTTTTGACATGTTAATGGGGCTTAAAAGCTCACTTACATGCATGCTACCGGTGCATGCTTGCATGCAGACATGTTGATGTGATTTAAAACCCACTCACATGCATGTGCCACGGTATTTCTGCATGCTTGCATGTGGCTTAGTGCGAAGCCTCTCAACGTCTAGATCAGACAACTATTATGGACTGATTTACTTCATCTAACGGCTACATCAATTTTGATGATGTGGCTCAAGGAGAGGATAGAGAATTCCTAGTAGTGGGGGCTAGCTATTACTAGTAGATAAGTCTTTGTAGAGATTCCACTACATACGGAACAAAATGAATGAATCTACACTTAAAATGCATCTATATACATCCGCATGTGGTTCATGATGAAATCTCTACAAAGACTTATATTTAGGAACGGATGAAGTACTAGTATAGTACGTACTTTAATTTATCAGCGAGATAAATTTGTACAATGCTATGAAGCTTCCAGCTTCTGTTACATGTATCTTGCGTCCAAGGTTGCCCGTTGCAACATTTCATCAAATACAAAGGAGACTAACATGCATGCTATTGCATCGCAATTATTGACAGATCATAGCAAATATGTACTCCCTCCGTTCCAAAATAAGTGTCTCAACTTTGTGCAAACTTTAGTACAAAGTTGTACTACTACTAAAGTTGACACTTATTTTGGAATAGAGGCAGCTAAAGAAAAAAACGATCCATGCAGTTCCTAGCCCTTGAACCGTGAACCCTGACCAGGCTTCAATTTGCTGGCAACGTTCGAGCTTCCTAATAAATGAAGTTTGCAACCTTTTGACCATCGGATCCTTTTGTGCAGTTTCACCAAAATCGAGATGAGCATCCCTGTGGCAAAGAAATTGAAGAAGCATGATTAGAATAAGATTACTGGGACTAGTTGATGAAACATAAACTCATCACAAATACAGTACGTAGAAGCCAGTAGAGGTATGTGCGGGGCAAAGAAGCAGAGAAATATCCACAAGGAGTGATGTGGGCAGCTGGAGCAGTGGTGCAAGCCGGCTGTAAAGGGAGTTGTACCTGAGGGACGTAGCTCAACCTTGAGGAGGGCGGCGGGAGGCGGCAACTGCCCACGTCGTGGCAGTGAGCAAGGGACGAAGGCAACCTCATCGGCTTTGTGAGAGAGAACGGCGGGGACCCCTGATCGGGACGTGCCGACAGTGGGTTTTCACCGTCGGCGACGGCCACCGCATCTACACTAAGCATCCACCCCTTCCCCAAGCGGACGTGATCCGCCGGGATTTTAGAGATGTGGCCATAGTCGTTTTGTGCGAGAGAGTATGAAGAGAGCAACCCCAGCAAGCAACCGTGTAGGCTGGCCCGTCTTGACTATGTATATAGTGGAGCGGTTTCCTTTTCTCTCCATATGAACCTATCATATTGCGTATGTGCCACTGAAGAAAAAAAAATATTTATAAATGACGCGGCACCTACTACTCGTTCTCCTATAACCTTGCGCTTGGCATCTCCAAAATATTAACCTTGCGATTGGCTCTTCGCCTCTTCGGGAAGTCGAGCAATAATGGTAGTGCAGTATATATCGTTCTGGCTATATGAGACCGAATGAATTGCTACACGTCCACCACGTGGGCGAGGGTCGAGGGGCGAGGGAGAGTGCTACATATGGAGCAAAATGAGTGAATCTACACTCTAAAATACTTCTATATACATCAGTGTTTGGAGTATGTACTAGTAGTTCATATTGAAATCTACTAAAGGACATATATATCCCAAACAATATGATATAATCTCTATAACCAAGGTAGTAGGGACGAGGAGTAAACGGAGGGAGTAGTAAATTTTTCTCCTCGTCCTGCGAGCCACCGCGCGCATGGGCGAGGGAGCGGGCGTAAGGCGGAGCAAGCTTCACCTCATCCTGTAAGCCACCGCGCCCGTGGGTGGGGGAGACGGCGTACTAAGGAAGCTTCTCCTCGTTCTGCGAGTTGACGGGACACATCAAAAGTACTCCAGTGTATAGAGCCTTGCCTCTAAGGTAGGCCCCACATGGTTTGCCTCTTTTTTTAACATAACACGTCAAGTCGCAATTTGTTTGTTCACCTGTGGTAGACGATCCTCCCTCCACCAAGTGGAAAACCAGTACACGTGCCAAATTACCACGTGGGCTGCCTTTTTCGTACAGAAATGAGCTCCACCGTGTACCCGCGCGGGTGTGGTTGGGAAAGAGACGGGAGTACGTGCGCCGTGCATGCACCTCTTCTCTTCGTGCACGTCCCCCACCTACGTGGGTGTGTGTGAGAGATACAAACCGCGTTCGTAAGTGTTTTTTGTTTTGGGGTGGGGGTGGGGTGGGGGCTTGATTTCGTGAATTATTTGTGGGAATATGTGTCGATGACATCTCAAACAAATTTTTGCATGCAATGTGTGTGAAATGGAGGCCTGTCCATATCATACATATAGGGTCGGGCAATCCACGAGAAGAGAGGGAGGGGTCATAGCTATCGATAGAGTCGAAGAGAGGATCAAGTGGGTGGGTGCGAGATCGATGAAGAGAGCCATCGAAATTGTGTGTGTGTGCAAGTCAAAGATATAGGGCGACTGGCCTACCGGAACGTTAGAGGGCACATGTCAAGTTTGTGTGTGGCAGGGAGACATGACTAGAGCGCTCGATGTATCGGTGTGTGGGGGGGGAGGGGGGAGGGGTAGGCAGAGGCCTAACTATAGAGGTAGAACGACTCGTATATGTGTTGAGAAGGAGAGACCCGGCTATGTATTGAGGGAGATTGGTCGACATCCATTCATAACTGAAGGACGGGAAATATGATGGGACAGAGAGAGAGGAGAGAGAGAGGGAGGGAGAGGGAGGGAGAGGGGTAGAGTGCTGGATGGGTGATGGAGTTGCTTCTTGAAGATGGTGGGAGAGGCCTACTAGACAAACTGAGGGTGGAACTGCAATGTTATCAATAAGAGTGGGGATGTGTTTCTGTGTGTGCCTGTGCGTGATAGATCTGTCGGGACGCAGTCATGGATGATGAAGGGGAACCATGTGTTTGGTAAGCAAACCTAACTAGATCGGTAGATCAATTGTTGTTTGTCGGAGGAAAGGAGAGACACAACTAATGAGGTAGATCGATTGACGTGTGGGTAAAAATGAGTTATAATGACCTAGCTAGCTATATGTATAGCGAGAGACCGGTCGGTGTACGTCCATTTGTTAGAGGCAAATCAGGCCCAGCGAGACGGATAGACAGAGAGAATGGAGCTCGGAGGTGGTGCGAGAGGCCCAACTACTAGCTAGATAGGGGGAGGAGTGTGCGGTTGTGAGATCGATGAAAAGAGGGGCGAGAGTTTACACGTGTGTCTGACCGTATGAGAGACACGAGGCAAGGACACATAAAGGAGGAGATTGAAGGTGTGTGTGTGTATGTTGTAGGCAGGCGTGGCTGGAGAGGTTTATCGATCGATGTGTGTCGGAAAGGAGTTGTGGAGACTCTGGGAGAACGACCTAAAGAAAAAAATGAATGTGCCCGGTGGATAGAATGCTGAGGGAGGGGGAGGGCGAGGTGGGCGTGTGCATGCACGAGAGAAAGTTAGTGGTAGCTACAAAGGTTAGAGGATTGTGTGGGTGTAAGAGACTAACAAATATCATAATTTGATATGAAAGCGGATTCATATATTTGAATAGGAGATCATAGTGTTTTAAACATTGCATGCATGAATATAGCGGTGATACACGTGCTGTGCACATGTTATACCATAATGTGATAATGCATGGCGTTTGCAACTCACAGCTAAATGCCGAACAATCTAAACCATACTATACATCAAACAATCTCACATTTTATTTGAATTTGTGATAATGTGTGGCGTTTGCAGCTTACAACTAAATATCGAACGATCTAAACAATACTATATATCGAACATTCTCACATTTTATTTGAATTTGTGGTAATGTGTGGTGTTTGCAACTCACATCTAAATACTTGTAGGCGTAGGGGGCGGGGCACCATACATAATGTGATAAACACATTATACATATGAGACATGGTTTAGATTATGAAGATCTAGCTAGAGCTAGAAATGTAACGTGATTTGAAATCAAAATAAAGTGGATTCAAAAAATCTAGTTCGAGTTCATATAGTACACATAGTTCATATGTAACTCGAGACTAATCATGTGGTGTGCTGTGAAGATAATACACAAACGATGGTTTAACTTGACAATAATGATGATTGTAGATCTTATTAAAACAGAGAAACGAATTCAAATGCTTTGACTTCACAACAATCATTACTGTAGATCGTATTCAAATAGAGAAACGAATTCAAATTTAGTTCATATTGAAGCGGTAGTATATACGTTTGGAATGCACTAAAACGTTCATTTGAGTAGTAGGTTGCATGCATTATACACGTAGCGAAATATTTTAATTGAACATAACATGAATTCAAAGTTTTGAATGACATTTGTAGTGCGCATTGATTTGGTACAGTACACGTTAGGCTTGTCCGGAAATTTCAACCCGCGCCTTGTTAGCCCGAAATATTTAAGATATATCTTTGTCTCGTTGTGCTCGACAACTCCCTCCATCTCAACCCGCGCCTTGCTATTCCGAAATTACAACGCGCACGAAAACTCCCACCTCCTGTGAAATCCCGACACGCGAAATGCCCATGGTACCCCTGAACCGAAAGAACCGCCTCAAATCGGTGGGGGTACTTTCGTAACTTACCCCACATTTCGGACAAGCGCGTCTCTAAGCCATGGTTCCCCACTGCCATCCCATCCGCCCACCCATTCGTACACCGAGGCCGCGAAAACCCGCGACGAAACCCCACACCCTGCTCCGTCCGCCACCCAGCCGGAGCCTCTTCCCCGATGACGTCGTCCACAGCAACACCTCGACCTCCCTCATCCAACATACCAGATGACGATCCGTCGTCGATCTCATCGTCCCGCCGGTTCAGCCACCCCGTCCTCCACCTCCAAGGAGCTGCCCCGACATTCCCCTCGTCTTTCGCGCCACCTCCATTCCCACACCGCCGTCTTCACCTGCACCACCGGATGAAGCTGCGGCCTAATCGGCGCCACCAAAGAGGTTGTACACTAATCGCCGCATTTTCTTCTTGATTCGATCTCACGGTGCTGTCGGCGCTCGGTCCCGAGCCGACACGGCGCGGCTCCATCCACGGCGGCGTCGCCGGCCACTTCCTCCACGGCGTCGGTCCCTCGGCGGCGACGTCCACATTAGTAGGAGCTGCTGCTGCTTTAGCTCTCGCTCGCACTGCTGCTCTGCTCTTGCTCTCGGTCCCCTGCCTGGTCTGCTCTTGCTCGCGCTGCTGCTCTCGCTCTTGCTCTTGCTCTTGCTTGTGATGTTGCTCCGGTTTAGCTACACTTCAGTCGACTGAATCGACTTTTGGGTCAGTCGATTTTCAGGGGGGGGCTCGCCGGGGTGAAGGAAGAACCGGCCGCAGCGGGGAGGGGGGCTCGCCGGAGAGGTACCCCACTATCTATCTTAGGGTTCAGGATGGGGGCGGTGGTCACTGGCGGTGGCGGGGCAATTGCGGGGCGGTGGCGTGGGGATC